>NW_020537324.1:26137071-26198600 GCF_003426905.1 Ctenocephalides felis
AAATTCCTAAACATGCTTGCATAACTGACGTCTGACTTCTGTAACTTTTATATGAAAACATTCTAAAAAAAACTTCAATAGAAACATTATTACATAGGAGACATCAAACTTTTCTTTTATATCATTCTGGAAACATAATTTAAATTGAATTCTCTCCATGCATACATTTCTATATTGATATACATGTATAGATATATCTTGATTGCAAAATATCAATTTCAAAACTTGCCACTAATTCAATATGTTTTGATATAGTCTTCAATAATACAGTTGTCATCGTTCCAGAACATGACATATATTGGCAATCAAATAGAAATACAGATATAATATTGATATATAGCAGAAGAAAAAACTACGTTCTTTGGTCGTTCGAGCAGAATAAAATCATAGCCAATAAAATGCACGTTTGCAGAAGAAATTGTATACAATGATATGATTCCCTTTTCGATTCGGTTTGTTTGCTATTCTACCGAAGCTTTGGAAAAACAAATAAACCATGTTGGCAGTCGAATGTGTTTTGAAGGTAATACAAATATTGATTGATGATTAAATGAGAGTGATAGAATTAATTGTAAAAAATGTGAAAGTATTCCTACGTAAACCAGTCCCATCTGTAATATTGATAAGTGACTGTTAGTATATATAATACTAGAAATAGGAAGCCTATGTACTGAAACACTAGAAACTGCCTGCGGTTGGTGATACTTAAATTAATAAATTTTCATCACTATAAAAATAACATTAACATGGTTAAAAGATTTGAAGAAAATTGATGCTTTACTTGCAGACCTGACTATTTCAAAGTTCATATATTTGATACTTTCCAAAGAATTTTATTTAATTTTTTAAGTAAATTTTGTTTTGTTTTTTTTAAAGTGAATTATGATGAAAACAAAAAATTCTACATAGATAATTTGAGACGTGCACAAAACTAAACATACGATAAAAATCCTACATGCTATATGCTTTATATCAAATCTACATCTATAAAGCTTCAAATTGTACAACTTAAAAATAAAAGATTGTTAAATAGGAACTATGTGAATTATCTGCAGGAAATAAAAGGTATATGGAGTTGAAAGTAGTTCACAAAGTGTTTAAAAGAAAACTTTCAAAAGTATATTAACAAAAGAACTAAGAGCAACTCTTAACACGAGCACTTTTCTCAGTGTTTTGCAATGGGTAAAAAGATCCATCACCGATTTCTTAAGAACAAGTAAGGCTAGAATTTTTTTTAACTACAAAATATTAAATGAGATAGCAATCAGGAGGTGAACCGCGATGTTCGAAAATCCATAAGAATAACATTTTCTTTGGTTAGTATTTTTTTCTTTTTTTTGGTTCTGAGAACTGCTGTTATTTAGTTATGAGGCTCTAATATAATTTTTAAGTAAACTATATTCATTTATTTTGTAAGATGTATTTTTGTTTTACATTAGATTCATTTTTTTATATACCTTTATAAAAGTTCACATGTGGGTGAGGTAAGATCTCTTACCCTGCCAAAGGTGGTAATAAAATACAGTAAAAAAAATGGCAATAAAACAGTATAAAATGGAAATTAAGGTAATCAACAATTTCAGAAGAGATAAAATAAATAAATAGTTATCTAACTCTTCCGATTAATATTTCTGATGAAATGAGTATGATAAATACATAGATAAACAAGCAGAAGAACTAAACCGTAAAGGAATATTTTTTACACTTTATATGTAGAGGTACAGATATATTTATAAAATACATATACAGAAATTATCATTTTCCATAAATGTTATCCATTAATGTTAAATATTAATAAATCTGTAAACTAGTTGTGCATTGGATCGTTCTTTAAGGCAAATTGCTGGAACTTCCTGTACCATACATTTATTTTTTTAAAGAAAATTTTTTGAATACTTAAAAAAGATTGATTTTTCAGAGTTTCGAAATTTTTGCTGCGTAGCTGTTTTAGAGACGAAATATCGAAGCGCGTAAGCGTCGCATCGCAGTCTAACGGATAAACGTTGGTACGGAACCCATAGAAATGTAAATAAAGTTGGTTATTATTAAAATCTCTATAAAGTATCTGACAATTTATTGTGCATTCTGTTTTACTTTTTTTAATTGAACTCCGTAACCGCTTGGCCTGCTTTCTCAAAAATTCAAACAGTTCTTCGTTTAGTCAATACAAATAAATTGTTTTTTTGAATTAATAAAATAGGACTCGATGTTCTCTCAAAAACTGAATCACAATTTTTGGCTCTGTTTGCCCCGTATCTTCGAAACAGACTTGCTTTGCAAAAAACTAATCAGCGCGTTTCCTTAACAATACGAATCGAATGTTTTTTTAATTATTCAAATCGTTTGATGCGTGTCCCGAAATCATTGACAAAAGTTTATATCCGCACACACATACACATACACACACATGCGTCCCTTTATTCTGAGGTATGCCAAAATGTTCAGAAACCTTCGAAATGTAAAGATATATAAAAAAATTCATTCACGATTTTTTTGCAATTACAGTAACTTACCCTATAGGAAATTAAAAATATATAACAAAATAAAGTAAACCAATGGATAATATTACAAAATACATCATCAAAACCCAACATTTCATCAGATAAAAATAATTTTCTGATTTCAATTCTTTTCCGATATTCAGCAGACATTAATCTTGCGTAACTAAATTCTGATCGATGTAAAATTTCGACGCGAAAGCATTTCACTACCCAAAATAATCTACTTTATAAAATGGGAGGACGTGTACACTCTACAGGGAAAGTAATTCTTGATTGTGTTTTTCTTCCATTCAATGCCACTTTGTATTTATAAGAGGATATAAAAGCACTCAGCCTACAAGCGCAACCTGCCATCAAACATCTCATCCACATTCCGACAGAATTATCTCCATTTATTGAATTTGCTTTAGAAATTACATGAAATATTTGAAATCCAATTCAATATACGCATGTTTACACAAACTGTAAGTGAATCACGATTGTCGAGGACAAACAACATATATTTATTATTAGAATTACACATAATAAATGAATAAAAAATCATTTCACCTCTAAAAACGCTGGAAAACTTCCTAATTATAATCCCAGGTCAGAACAATATGAACTTTTTATGCTTTTGTTACTTGAGATTCAAGTATTTAAACACTATCAGCTTAGCAGTTTCTTTTATCAATAGTATTTTAGTATAGAGATTCTCAAAAATCCGTTATTCAGTATTGATAAATAAGTTTAGAAGAAATTTATTATCAAATTTTTAATAACAATCCAAAGACACTTTTAGATCACAAAGGAATTTTTGCTTTAATATATTTGACCAAACCTAAAATCTATATCAAAAATATAATCATGTCGAAATTTTAAGAATATGGTAGGTTGAGGTACATAGGTCTTATTTGACTTTGAGGAATTATATTGTAAAAACCCAATCAATTATATCACAATAAATAACACATATCAAACAAACAACTATCTGACTATGATCAGTAAAACTCCCAGCTAATTCATTACTGTAGAAATGTGTTTTTTGTTGTTCTTAATTTGGCACCTGGTCCTTTTTGCCTCATGAGAGGGGTAAAATAGGATGGTCAGTGGTAAAATAGGACGACCAATGTTTTATTTTTAATTTAAGAATGATTTTAGCAAATACTATCTACCTTATCTGACCGATCCAAAATATACATTTTATGGGTACATTTTTTACAGAGATGACACGGTATATAACCTTGATCTGGTAGTTTGTCATAAATATTCCAGGAGAGAAATCTTGTAAAGTAGCTTGTTTAACTTAATTTACTTTTTATTTACTATTTTTTATTGTTTACACCTTTGCCAGAGTAAACGTTTAGTTGGTTCTTCCTACCCCACCCACGTGTAAGCATTTGCAGAGGTTAGATAAAAACAAATTGTGGAATCTAACTTAAAATCAACAGTAAATCTCATAAAACAATTAAATAACATTATATACCTAAAAATTATATTAAAATCGTATAATCAAGGCAAGTAATCGATAGCAACGTTGGTAGAATCAATGAATTAGCTGGTTATACATCTTTTTTTATATACTTTCAAATATTGTTAATCCAAACTTCTTAAATTTAGTTGTTCCTCGGATTTTAAAGGCTCACTCTACACTACTGATTATTATAATCATTATGATTAATCAATATATAATATTAAACATTAGATAATTTTGCTTAGTTTGTTTTTTATCAAAAAAATTTACTGGAAAATATAAATGTAATATAATTCCAATTAAAAATTGCCAATTTCTGCACTTGATTATAAAATGATAATGATAAAGAATCACGTTAAAATTCTTTGATATTCGCCCTGGAATAATGGTTAGAGCTGTGGGATTTTAGTTAGAAGCCAAGATTTGATACCCGCCTCGGACTGCTTGATGTCAAGCCGCAGCGATATCGATTTTTACGTAAAAATATAGATAAAATTTTATTGCATCATTGCTACATCAATGAAAAATTTTGTGTAAATCACAAAAAATGTATACATTTTATTAAATAGAGATGTCCTAACAATTAAGTTATCTTCTGAAAAAGCAATGTAGTTAAGTAAAATCATCACAATAACTTATAGGACCCTTAAGTTTTGATCGGTGTTTAAATTAGTTGATAGTGGCATTTTGCATTAAGACTTTAAATTTCTCATTTTTCTGCTATTTACAAAGAAACGGCTTGGCGGTTCGTAGCGCAAAACCAACAATAGTCCTCATCGAGGTACATCGGCTTTTAAATTTCTGAAATCGGTTCAGCGGTTTTTGATAAAACGTCGATTTAAGGTGAAACATCTGCTAAAACACACACGTACACACATACTTTTTCCCAAATTTGGTCTCATTCGATTCAGAATGGTTTAAAATGGCGAGAAAACAAAATTGGCAAACCGTATTTGTTATGAAAGCAAACTTCTCCTTCGTAAAGTTAAAAAATCTAAATGAAGTTGGACTGTGTCTCATATCGTAGACCTTTCTACTGAGACCTACATTTCTCGAGTATTTCTTTATTTTTGATAATTTCGAGCTTTTACTAACCCATTTAATTTAATGACAATATTCACAATGGGCTTTTCTTTCAACTAATGAAGCTCTTTGTTGCAAAATTGATCATTCAGTAAGCTTCTCAAAGACCCATTAGTTTCATTTTATCTAACATCTTGCGCAATATGTATTTAGATGCATTTACTCTATCAAGTATATTTATTATGAGCTCATATTAGCTTTTGAAGAATATTAAAGTAACACTTTGAAACGCGACGTCTATGTGTACTTAAGTTCCTCTAACGCAAATGGTCTTTAATAAATGACGACTGGAGCGCTAAGAAAAAACTCTCACATGAATTATAACTCAGCCATAGTTCTCTTTTCATAGGCAGTAAATTATTTAGTAACCCCGAGAGAAAGGTCAAAAGTTCAGAGTTAACGGTGAAATATAGAGTTATGGTATTGGTTTAGCATGTAGATTTGTGGATTTTATCAGAACAATTATTCCCTACATTACTCATACTCATTAGGGTGGTCCTTGATATAGGTGTTTCCGAATTTCCTTGCTAGCAGAAGCTCTAATGCTTTTAAATTGATAAAAAAAATCTGAAAGTTTTAGCCCTTAATATTATTAATTATAATTCTAAGATAGTCTGCACACCAATCAAAGTTTCTTATGGAACTAATATGAATAAAATTCCTAAAACTTTCAGAATTTTTTTCATCAATTTGTAAGCATTAAAGTCTCTGGGAGCAAAGATATTTAAAAATATTCATATTAAGGACCACCCCAATGCTCATATTATATATACAGTATATCATGGCTTGAAAGTTCGCGGGTAAAAAGATTCACAACAATTATCTCTAAAGTAAATTACATAATTTTTAATGTTACTATTTTAAGGTAGGGGATAAAAGATTTGTAAGCAGCCATCGCTTTATTTCATACAACATCATCATTATGATATAAAAGACCGTACACAAATATTTCTAATAGAAGTTTTTCCGCTGGTAGTTTATTTGTATTTGGGTTCTTTTATTAAGTTAATGACACTTGAGTATAATTTTTTAGTATACTTTTATTTCAAGTATAATTGTCTTATAAAGTGCGTTATTTTTAATTTAGATCCAACAGATTTTTTTAAAAAAACCTTTATGAAATCATAATCGGGTGAGGTAAAAAGGACCAAATCTGAAGGTTCAGTAAATGAAAATAAAACAAAGAATTTTACAAGAGAAATTATGAGTTATTGCTGATAATTATTTTTAATGCAATACCAGATCAAGGTTAAATCACATTGTGATCTATGTAAAAAATGTGCCATAAAATTTGTATTTCTTATTGGTTCAATAATGTAGGTATTGTTTAGTAAAAAAAATTTTGAAAGTTAAAAGTGAGACATTGGACCTATTTGACCAATGGCTTTCTCTTTTTACTCTGGGTTTGAGGCAAAAAGGGAAAAGGTGACAAATTCCAGAAAATAATATTTTTTTTTTAATTTATGAATAAGTTGGAAATTTTGCTAAACATAATGTGATAGTTGTTTGTTTTATGAGTGTTATATTTAGTGATGTACTTCAGAATAATTACTGAAGGTCGAATTGTACCTTTGTTCCCCATCCTACCTTGTATCAAAGCGATCTTTTTTTTTATTATTTTTAAACATGTACAGTGAAAAAGTGTAACAATACATGTGTTGTTTATCATTTATAATAATTTGCTTCAGATGATCTTTTATGTAACATAGTTTTCAAATGAAAAGTTTGGTTAATTATTTCAATTAGTTACAAGTTTAGTCAAAATTTAGTTAAATCAGAGTGCCAATCTCCATTATCAAAATGTTCTTCAGAGAAGGAAGAACAAAAATATAAAAACCAAATTGTGTATTAAAAATTGGAGAAGAAATGAAATTGGTAAAAATGTGCATGTAAAAATGTTACATATGAGGTACAATGATACTCTCTTGATCAGAAAAATAGAATCTAAGAAAGTTAATAAATACCTTTTAATATATATTACTGCAGATAGATAAAAAATATTATCAAACTGAAAAACAGCAAATGAAGAATTACAATGAAGATGATGGTCGCATCATAATTTCACAATAAAACTTTTAGTAAATCACTGCAAAAAAAAGATAATAAAATTACAAAAACCGAACTGTGTATCAAATATTGGGAACGAAATTAAATTGGTAAAAATGTTCCAGCATGGCTCTCTTTGGATCAGAGAAATGGAATCTAAGAAAGTTAATAAATATTTTTCAATATGTGGTGCTGCATACAGCTGAAAAAAAATATATCAAACTGCAAAACAGCAAATGAAGAAATACAACAAAAATGATATCAAAAAAACTTTACTGAAACCCAGATCGACCTAAGAGCTTATTGTTCAAGATCCACTGAAGATACATCAGATGGACTGAGACCAACAGAATGAAACAAAAATAGATGGACACACAATTTGAAGACAGGGCACAAAATGCAAAATCGTAGAACTAAAATTTTTAAGGTGTCGGTAGAGCTATACATGAGTGAGGAAAAAGAGATAAAAAAAATTGATGCACTCACATCATAAACTTGATTCCGATTCTGAAATACATCAAACTTATTTTGTTTTTACTGTGAAAAAATGTATTTTCCACTCACCGACTACTGTGGCCAGGATGATTATCCCCAGGATGATGGCTGTAATGATCATCGGAACGAGTTCTGGTAGATCTTGTTCGAAGGATGTCGATCCGTTGGTGTAGTTGCCTCCGCCGCCTTGCCAGACTCCTGTCTGAGCGTACAACCATGCCGAATCATTCACCGCAATGGAGTTGTCCATTGCCGCGAACGCTGTCTCCTGCACGAACACATCTTCCTGGAAAACGATACAGAGATGTAGCTATTAGTCAAATTAAAAGATTAAGTAGTTGTACAGGGCATCGCGCCTTAATGCAAATTGATGAATCGTCCCGTACCTTGAAGAAACATTAGAGGAATCAAAATAATTATCAACTAGTGGGGCGCATGGCATCTAGCCTTAAGGCCAATTGCTGGAACTTCCCGTACTAAATGTTATTATTTTTTTAAAAACGCTTAACATTTTTGAAAAAAAATTACTTCGAAAAAATTAGATTTTTGAGAAACTAGGAATTTGACAAAAAATTACTTTTTTTTGGAAAAAAAAATGTTTTCTTCATTTTGACTAATTTTGGAAATTCTGAACTTTTTTTCAAAGCAATCGTACTGCTTTAACTGCATAGAGACAAAATGTCAAAGCGCGTAAACATTGGTACGGAACTAATAGGAATGCAAACAAAATTTATATTTATTGTTAAAATCTCTATAAAATATCTGATAATTTGATGTGCATATATCTAATGATCATTTTTGACCGCCAAATGGCATTTTTTTTACTTTTTTTTATTAGATCTCCAAAACCGCTAGACCTGCCTTTATGAAAATGTGATCAATTCTTCATCTGGTTAATACAAGTAAAATGTTTTTTTGAATTATTAAAATCGGGCGCTCTGTTCTCTTAAAAAGTGAGTTACGGTTTTTGGCACTCTTTGCCCTGTATCTTCGGAACGGCTAGACCTGCCTTTTCCAAAAACTAATCAGCACGTCTCCATATCAATATAAATCGAATGTTTTTTGAATTATTTAAATCGGTTGATCGGTGTTCCCGAAATCGTCGACGAAAATTTGTATCCACACACACATACACGCACACATACACCCATTTTTTCTAAGGTATGCCAAAATGTTCAAAAATCTTTGAAACGTAAAGATATATAAAAATTTTCATTTTCGATTTTTTTGCGATTACTATAACTTGCCCTACGTGAAGTTAATAAAAATTAACAAATGAATAAGAACTAGTATTTTAAAAATATGTAAATAATTATTATAAATATTATAAATTTTATGATTGGTATTTTCAATACATCTATGAATAATTATTGTAAATATTAAAAATTTCATGATTGGTATTTTATAGATTTAATATAATGTTAGTACTTATATTTGGGCGACTACCTGTATATTATTACAGCAAACAAAAGCAAAATAAAACTATCAAAAAGCATCCTACTTGTTAAGACCTCATATCACATTTACAATTTTTACTGTTTTGAAATCTCTCCATCAGTACGAACCGAGTGTTTTTTAATCATTCCAATCGGGTACTCCGTTCTCTCAAAAACAACTATTTTTGCACGCCTTGTTTCGTATCTTCAAAATGGCCAGATTTTTTTCTGAAATCAAACTGTTTTTGTTTGTTTGTTTTTGTTTTAAACCGAATCATTCAAAACGGTTGATCTGTGCTCTCAGAATTGTGAACGATAAATTGTATCTGAACATGTATACATACACACGACACATCATAATTTATCCTATAGGAATTTAAGAAATATATATATATATGTAACCATATAAATTGTGTAAAATAAAAATAATGTGACTAAATGATCCAGCAAAGCCGATGACAATTCGTGCGATTCAATGAAAAGTTGAGAGAAAAAATTAATAATGGATAAAATAAAAACAAAATATTTTGCAGAAAAATAAACGATCATCAATTGAAATTCAATAAAGCCATTACGTGCGATATTATATGTAGCAGTTCTAATGGAATATATCTGGGAATGGTGATAGTAAATATCAAAAACATGTGATACATAATATTTGGATAAGTAATTTAATTTAATTCATATTTTGAATCAGATTAAAGAGTACATTTTTACTTATAATGTTACGAATCCCCCTGCAAATTTATTTATTCATTAACTTCTATTCAATGCAAAAATAACTCAATGATTCCGATATATTTTTATAGACCATCATATAGCAATATGCCAAATATCTGAGTAACTTTCAGACCAAGGTGAAAGAAATAAAAGCTTCTTCGTGGACAGTAACGATTTCATAAAGGTGCAAAAATTAGCAGACATTTCATTTTTAAATTGGTTGTGATATTCGGAATTTGATTACACCTTTTATAAGGCTAGTCAGATTATCATATTTTAATCTTCATAAACGAATGCTCTAGCATCCTTTTCAAGAAATACCCTTTTATTTTACGCAATTTGCTTACTCGAGTTGATTAATGACTACGGGAAAAGATATGATATGGAAATACCTAAAGAATCAGTTAGGAACTATCTCGATAGATAATAATTACAAAATCGTAAAGTTATATAATATTAAATTTATGTCATGCTGATCAACAATTAAAGTTAGCATCAATGCCCGCAAACATGTTAATAAAGTTTTATTATCATTATGTTATTTTTAATAGAAAATTCCATGCATTTACAACATTATTCAATTCAAGTGAAAGATGTATTTAAACGTAAATACTTCAAGTATACTTTAAATAATTGCCAATCATTATAAAATAGAAAATGTATATGTAGTTAATTTATATGTTCCAAAGGATCATAACATGTAAAAGAAATTTCCCATTAAGAAAATAAAAACAACATTGAAATTACTACTTCCAGGCCACGTCATTTGCGGGATAAATGCTTTTACAGTCGCTTTCTCGTTTGACATTTATTGTTTGTAAAAAAAGTGTATTAAATGTGGGGTAGGACAGCTTTTTTCTGAATCGTTTTTCAGCTAAAACCCATTTCCCTGTTACGACCAGAACTCATTACGGCACATAATGCCAAACCATTAGTAGATACATTGTTTCCTCGTGGCTGTTAATTTTCAATTTGGTCGAGCAACATACGAAGGAACGGGACACATTTTCTATTTTCATTCAATGCAGTTTTTTCTTCCTTGTTTTATTGACATTTCACATTGGAAGTGGAGGCCGCGATGAAATGACAAAAAATTATAGAACAACGCAAACAAATCTTTTTCATTTAAAAGATTGAATGGGATCGAAATGAATTGTACTTGTGGAATATAAAATGAAATATTTTGACCTATATAACCACCAAAAATATAGGCAATGTGATTATTTTTGAATCGATTTCAAAAATTTAAAAACCGTTCGAAAGATATTGGTTGGGAATCGTGCTGATCAGTTTCTGGTAAAGATCGGCTGAGCCGTTTTCTTGTAATAAAGCGTTGAAAAAAAGGTTTTTGACGATTTTTATTATTATTATTTTGACGGTAGATACCTTAGTCTTATAGATCATACTAAAATTCTGCGGCCATACGAAAAGTCGTTTAATTTTATAAATTCTTCAAAGTTTGCAAAAATTAGTATCGTTTATATATAATTATAATGTGTGCGAGTATGTGTTTTATCATTATATTAGTAAGCAAATTATTATTAACCTAATATGGGTAAGAATTATCACAATTATTAGTTTCAACAATCGAAAATGTAAGTGAACGTAATCGGTTTTCCTCAGGTAAATACATGCATCTACAAGAAAAGTTAATTAGAAATACAAAATCAATTTTCATTATAGATGTATTTTTAGACATCGTTCGAGATCACAGGCGTTGTTTATCCGAAAATATCAGAACCAAATTATATTCATAATCTCATAAACATACTTCCAATTAGAACTTGATATCATTATTAGAAAGATGAAATTTGCTAATGATTTCAGAACACGAGCAAAGCATTCTGCTGCCGTAATATAGAAATGTATTATGCATAACTAGGATGCCTTGACGTAATGCAATAGGAATAGTATTGCACGCCAAGTTCAAAGACCGGGATTGAAAACAACGAGATATTGACATAATTCAGTTAATTAAATTTGCACAATAAAATCTGTTTATTAATAAACTTCCGAAAAAGAATAATATGTTTTTACCATAAAATCCGACTTGATTTTATGTTTTACCGACGATTCAAGGAAATATTGTGATACCAAATATGAAAAAAGTATGTGTATATGTATCTGTGCATGTTTGTAAACCAATTCTTACATTTTGTCGATGTTTTCCTAAAAGCCTTTCGCCGTAACTTTTGTAATGTATATATGAGAACAAGTTCAAATTAGTTTGGTGTGATGATCGGCTAAGCCGTTTCTTTAAAATTAGCAGAAAAGTAGCAAACTTCTTGCAGAAAAAAATGAACCAATTATGAAAAATTATAAATTGATAGAAAAATATCAGTCGGGGATCATGGTAATTTCTGGTGATATCTGTTCGGCTGTTTCTCCTAAATAAATATATATTTTTTAAGATAGACTCTCACATGGCCTTAGAGTTCATGGTCTAAACTCTAAAGCCTCTAATATACTCTAATAGGCTAAGAGACGTTATATTACAGTTCTACAAATAGTAGTTAAATTATTTAAATATTCAAAGTTTGATATAATGGGCTGGCTCTTAGAACATACAAGTGCGTTTTCATGTTTATATACTATTTAATACTCATACAATTACATATGTTGTTAGTCTGTATATAATATATAAATTGAAAATTACATTTATTATCTAGTAAAAGCTAAATTCTCAATTTTTAAATAATTGAAAATTTTATCTAAATATTTTAATCATATTTCCACATTTATTCACACATATCGATAAATCCAAGCAACTTATACAAATTCTATTTTTACACTTAATAGATATTTAGTAACAAAAACCTTATCAAAAACATAATAATGGAGTATTATAATTTGGTAAAGTCAAAGACAATGCAGTAAAACACTATTCAGTTTAAAATATACAATTATAATAATTTTGTAATATTTGAATGAAATAACAATTGTTATGAAATGAAATACGAAAATATGTTATTCTTTCAAATTTCTAATTTAAATTAGAAATTTGAAAGAATAACATATTTTCGTTTTTGAAATATTTCAATATCAAATATATAAATAGTAATGAAAAATTGCATTTTTCTTTGATTGAAATGTAATGGAAGAAAGAAAGTTTACCAACTAACTCTTCAATAACTATTTGGCATTCTCCAACTAATTTATAATTAAGTGCGATTTGCATCTTATTTCTTTTTGCTGTAATTAATTAGTGAGTAATAATTATATTTATAACAAATATTTTCCAATTGCATTGAATTGGATGATTAAAATTGAAAATACGAAGGCTTGAATTTTGTTCAAACAAAACACCAAGTTAAAAAACTTTGCATTTCCATCAAGGATTTCATTTGCCTTTCTCTATTCTAGAAGCAAAAATAACACGAATTTTTGCAGATAGAACAAAACTGTTTTAAAACAAATATTTACCAAAAGGAATTGCATATTACTTGTTAGAACTATTATTAATTTAAAATAAATTCTGCTCATAACAATGAGAAAATAATTTAATAATTAATGCAGTCTTTGAAAATAGACTGCGTTATATTAGTTTTATATTGGGAAATGCATCTCAGACTTCTATTTTAATTATTACGAGCTGTTCTTTTTGTTTGAGTTTAATTTAAAACAAACTTGGACTTATTTTTGAGCAAATTTTCGTCATAACCAATGATAATCAAGGGCTGAATTTAATTATAAAGTTTTTGAAAGCATTTTGTGATTGTATTTCCATTAATTTGGCAAACAAGAAAAACTAACAAGGTATATTCCGGAACACTGATATACTCTTTTGGAATGACAAATTTAAATTCCATTATATTTTTAACTGAGAAGCAATTGTTACTTTAAATATAATAAGAAGCATTTTTCTGATTTCAGTTCATTAAGCATTTAGTTGAAGTACATAATTTAATTAATAATGTCATAATTTATTTTAAAATTTTTATTAATATCTATGTAAGGTCAGATGTCTCTGTATGTATTGATTGTTGATATATAATTATGAATATTGAAATGCAAGAATTTTTTTCTGACTTAGTATGGAAAATAAAATTTTTTGCCGCTGGAGCACATAAGAATTTTTGTTCTATATGTCATTTAAAGAAACTCTCCGAAAAAACCATAACCGGATAATGATTTTTCAGATTTTTTTAAAATGAAATTCATATATTTGAAAATTAAACTTTCAATTATCTCGTATCTAAAAATTTGATGTAGAATTAGAATATGAAAGGTCTATAAAAAGTAGTTTGTAATGTGTTAAATACAAAAGTATTTATGTGGAAGTACATGTCCAATTTCTATAAGCTAGGAATAAGCTTTAAACTTGATATGAAATCGACATAAATTCGATTCATTTTATAACTATTAAATTAATGAAAGAAAATAATTTATTTTCAATAACATACTCGACTATAAATTTTGTTTTTCCTTTTATACAACTCTGAAAATTTTTATTACTTGATTACTTACAGCAGTAATAGAATGAAGTATGAAGTCGTAAAATGTGCTACCCGTCGTCTTTTATGTTCTTATAAATTCCATTATATACTAACACGGGAAAATTCTGATACATCTTATATGTACAGGGTGTTTCAGATCTTGAAATTGATCAAGTATTTTACTATTTTACAATCCTGATTGAATGCTCTAACTTAATTTTTTTCTAAATTTAGATTTAAATTTAGATTGAACTTGCTAACACACTTTAGTACATATTTTTTGAAGAAAAACCCATCATATATGATCGATTTTAAAAATCTGAAGTTTATAGTCATAAAAAAGTTAATTCCTGAAAATATAAGGGAATTATGGTATTTTTTCAACAGTGGTCCAAGAAATGTTATTCAAGGTTCCAAAATTTAAATAAACAAAATTACTAATATGTAACCACCAAATGGTCATAATTTTACCAAAGCTCTAACTTGCAGTTATAAGCTCACCCGTTTCAGCTTGGTATTTAGATCTGGAACACCTTATATATATATATATATATATATATATATATATATATATATATATAGTACGTATATGTTACATATTGGTATCAACTTAACGTTACAATACCGCATCTGAATTCGTCTTGTATGAGTAAGATCGATGTAGCACCCGGTGGTTGTGACATCTCACATTACAAAATAAACATATTTGTTGTATTTCATGTAACATAATATGCCACAATGTCAGAAATCACACCATCTGGCTCATTTTTAAACAAAATTTATATACTATGATATATATCGTTATATCATACATATGATCAAATAGAAAAACCTCTCTGTTTCAATAAAGTTACTAAATTTAATTTCTAATGATTTACTTATAATTATTTTTACGTTTATGGTAATTTTCGCCAGAAACTTTAAACTAGGGTAGGTGGCCAAAGATCTAATTTGAGTATTGAGCAATTATATCGTGATAAGCAAACCAAATTAATCACAAAAAATAACGCATATCAAACAACAACTATATGACTATGTTTAGTAAAACTCTCAGCTAATCCTGATCATTTCCAAGCTGTTTTATAAAATACTTCTGGTTAAGAAAAATAACATTTTAATTTATATAGTAACCTATTTTTCATAATTTTATCAAAAATCACATTATAACTGTGGACAAAACTCTACTTTATTAAAGATAAGAAAACAAAAAAGTTGAGTCATTCAAAGTAATTTAATGAAAAAACTTGTTATGAAAAAAGTTAATATAAAAAGTCTATATTTTTCTCCAGTTTTACTCATTTTATCAGAAGCACTTTCGAGTCCCGTTTAACAAAGAGAGTTATTAAGATGAAGATTAAATCAGAGCTAAAACAATTGAGTTGAAAAAATAATTACAATTTCGTTATAATTAAATTGCGATCAGATGAGGACAACTTTTTATTGAAAACCGGGAAGGGTTTGGAGGAGAAAACTCTAAAAATAAGGAGATTGGATGGACATAAAATATTTGTGTGGTACTTCGAATAAAAATTCTAAAATTAGATGTAAGTGGTGTTTTGCCTTGAGCAAAATAATAAAGATAGTATAATATATAATTTAAATGTATCTATTTAAAACTAATATATAATTTAAATATACATGTTTTGTGTATATATATATACTGATATTTACAAATCTCTATTTTTACAATATTTGCTTATTTTGAACATTTATTTTATAACCCAGAACAATAATTAATATATTTACCAAAGCATACTCTTATTCAAAGTGTGTACTGAAATGTGTTCGCCCTGAACACATACACATAGAATTAAATAATAATTAAAAATAAAATGAAAGGCAAATAACCCAAGCCCAGCTATTTACCATACACACAGTCATCATAAAATGTTGTGTAAACTGTTATTAAAAAAGAACCCGCCGTTCACGAGTTTCGTTTTAATAAATATGCTACTGCAAAATGAGAAAAAATGTATGCGGCACAAATTTTCATAAAAAAAGAACAAAAACAGTTTTTATTTGTATATGTTGTAATTAACATATTACAAGCCAGGATTCTGTGTAAGCCGAATTTCAAATATGTGTAAATAGTGTTAAATAAATTAGAATTTTTGTGGGTTTTTATAAAATTTTCTGCGCAATTGACAATTTAGGATATATTGTTCAAGTTAATAAACTTCGCGTGGGGTACGTTATAGCAATCCTCCAATAATCAAAAATGAAAATTTTTGCATACCTTCACGTTCCAGGATTTCTGAACATTTTAGCATACTTTAGACAACTCGATGTGTGTATGAATATATACATTTTTACGTCCACGTTTTTGAGAGCACGGATCAACCGATTTGAAAACAATCGATTTGTGTTGACGGCGAGACTTGCTGATTAGTTTTGGCAAAGGCAGGTCCAACTAGTGGTGTATGATATCCTAGCGTTAAAATAAATTGCTAAAACCCGTACCTTAATTAAATATTCGAAAAATAAAAATAATTATGCAACAAAATTTGATCAATGATTAGATATTATAAAAACTAAAAAATTTATTATTCATTCCTTACAGACAAAATGTAGATGCTTGTTATATTAAGGCAAATTGCTGGAACTTCCCGTCCGGTAATTGAAAATATTGGTACGGAACCCGAAGAAAATTACACAAAAAGTGTACACATTATTAAATCTCTATAAAATGTCTGATAATTTAATGTAAATATTGTCAAATAAACATTTTTGACCGCCAAACGACATTACCTTATTTTTATTGAGAGTCCATAACCGTTGGACCTGCCTTTCAAAAAACTTAATCAGTTCTTCATCTTGTCAATACGTGTGAAGTGTTTTTTGA
This sequence comes from Ctenocephalides felis, assembly GCF_003426905.1. Classification (NCBI taxonomy): domain Eukaryota; kingdom Metazoa; phylum Arthropoda; class Insecta; order Siphonaptera; family Pulicidae; genus Ctenocephalides; species Ctenocephalides felis. Next base: position 26,154,084 of record NW_020537324.1, read on the forward strand.
ATTATTAGAATTGGACACTCCGTTCTCTAATGAACTGAGTTACCGTTTTTGGCACTTTTAGCACCGTATCTTCAGAACGGCTAGACCCGCCTTTACCAAAAACTAATTAGCACGTCTCCTTATCAACACGAATGTAATGTTTTTTGAATTATTCAAATCGGTTGATCGGTGTTCCCGAAATCGTCGACGACAATTTGTATCCGCACACACACACATACATACACACACATACATCTATTTTTTCTAATATAATTTATTATAAGGTGCGCCGAAATATTCAGAAACCTTTGAAACGTAAGGATATATGAAAAATTTTATTTTCGATTTTTTTGCGATTAGTATAACTTACCCTGCGGGAAGTTAATAAAATATAAACAAATTCTAATTAAACGGACTTATTGTTAAAAATAACGGACCTTATTTTTTACATTTCTGAAATGCTTTGTTTCAAATACATGGATTGATGTTTGCAAAATATTTTCACTTAGTTAACAATTAAAAATTGTAGTATTTAACAATATAAACACATGAAAAGATTAAAAAAAATTATACGTTGAAGCGATTTGATGCCGAATCATTTTTACTTTAACGCTCGGGCGTGAAAATTAATAGTAACATGCCTAATGACTGAGCTAGCAAGACATGCTGATACTCTGTATCTTTGAAACGTCTAGATCTACATTTGCAAAAAACTAATCATCACCCCGTCAATACAAGTCGAGTGTTTCTTGAATAATTCCGAACGGTTGATCTGAGCTCTCAGAAACTGCCATTTCTTGCACTTTTTGCTCCGGATATCTTCGAAATGGTTTAGACCTGCTATTGTCAAATGGCAATCAGCCGTCTCCCCCTCAATGCGAATCGAATGTTTTATGAATCATTCAAATCGGGTGATCCGTGCTCCCCAAGTCGTAGTCGAAAAATTGTATCCATACATACGCACACACACAAGCACACGCACGCACGCAAACACAAATATATTCATTTTTTCAAAGGTATGCCAAAATGTTCAGAACCCTGTGAAACGTAAAGATATGCAAAAATGTTCATTTTTGATTTTTTTTGCGATTACTATAATTTACCCGTAGGTTAATAATATTTTTTAAAATTAATTATTAAAATAGTAATAAAATTATCCAGTGTAATAGATATCATGAAAAAGTTTAATATAAATCTAAGCTAATTTCAGTGGAGCAATAATGCAGAAAATATTGTTGAAAAATCTGCAGAGGCGGAAAACGACCACGCTGACAGACAACGTTGTGTAGCTTATTGCAGGCAATAACATAAAAGAGAATAGAACAAAAGTTTTTACACTCCAACAAATATATTCACAAAGACAGTTCCTGAAACGATATCTCAGAGATTCGAATGGAAATACATCTGAACTTACAATGAAATTCTAAGAAAGTGCATTGTTAGTCAAACTCATCCTACGTGCAATTATCCGGATGACAAACATATAAAACAAATATTCACTCTGTGTTTCTAGAATAATTCGTTTTATGATTTCATTTCACATGCTTTGTACAAAGAACCAGGTCATATCAAAACATTTTAGAGATGTCATAAATCAACCAACAGAGAATGTTCTATATGATAAAGCAAATAACGTAATCCGGATTAAATGAGAATACGTAAATGCTGCACTCTCTGAACGCGTCACCAACCAAACTAAATTAAATTAATGCTACGAACATGTTAAATTTAAATTAAAAATTTTCTGCCTCGACCGCCTGTGATATTATTCTTATATCTGTATTCTGTTTCTATGTGAAAATCTACTTTAACAATAAAATTGATAAAAAATGGGCGATAAGGACCAATAACATTTATCAAACAAATCGATATTTTAGCGTAAAAGTATTTTTACGAGAATAATTTCACAAAAATATTTCTACGTAATGAAAATCGTTCAGTGTCATAGTAAAAAAAATGTGTTACAGAGTTGTCGTTCTTTCTGAATTGCATATTTCCATAGATTAGCAACTAGATCGGCTAGTTAAGTTAAAAAAAATGTTTCAATAAACTTTGCTTTTATTTTATTACAACTTTCATCGACGTTTGCTTAAAAACGCCTGAACCGATTTCAAAAATGTAAAAGCCAATCGATGTATTTTGATGTGAATTATCTTTTCTCAGTTTTGTGCGACGATCGGCTGAGCCGTTTCTTTCTAAATAGCATAAAAATGAAAAAAAAAATCGTTCACAGGTCAGCTTTGAATTCTGAATCGATTTTAAAAACTCAAAAACTGTTTGAAAGATATTGGTTGTTTTAGGTAAAAATCTATCGGGGCGTTTTCTTGAAATTAACTGTTGAATTTTTTTTTTGTCGATTTCTATAAAACTTATTAACAATAGATATATTATGGTCTTATAAAATATACTAAAATGCTACAGCCTATGGCAAATAGTATTAATGTTAAAATTTCATCACAGTTTATATATAAAGAATATATTATAATCAAAATTTGTGTTAAAAGTTACTTTTGTGATGTGATAAGACAAACATTATCAATTCATTAAAATTTAAAATATTAAGCTTTAATGTTGGGGCACACAAACACGTGTCTATGCGATATAATTAATATAATTACAGTTAATTTGAAGGTGTTTGAAAAAATTCTATTATTTTTGAAAGAAATAGTTGAAATTTTTTCTAAATATATAAATTTCAATTTTGATTGATTAAGTCAATTCTTACACATTTCGTGAAGTTCATGAAACTTGCATATTGGAAGGCTTACTACCACTTTCAAATAGTTTTTTTTTTTTTTTGTATTGGCGTGTATATTCGTCAAGAATGAACAGCGACCATTTCCTATCTAAATTGAAGTTTATGAAATAACAAAAAATATTTTGAAATGTCAGGTTGCTTAAAATACTTTGAAGCAATATGATTTTGTAAGGCAGTTGTAGAAGGAATCATTGCAAAATGAATCAACTTTCGAAAATATTCTCAATAACAAATCAACTTTAGCTTTATAAACGGACTTGCTCGTAGTAAGCTAGAATGACAGGACTTGAATCAGAGGTCCTGGGTTAGATCCCGCTTCGAGCAAACTGTTGTCAAGCAGTAGTGACAACGATTTTCACTAGATCATATAGATAACAATATGTTTCTGAGTAAAAATAGCTTTCATTGGGTATTGCTGTAACAATAAATATTCGCCATATTGCAAAAATTGTAATAATATTTTATCACAGAAATAGTAAATCCGTTTGGGTTACCATATTGGCCCAATAGCTTATAGGACCGTAAGTTCTGATTGCTGTTCAAAGAAGTGACAAAAAATGTTTAAGTAACATTTTCTACTGTTTAATTTAAAAATAATTTACGCTTTACACAAAAACTTACAACATGTCTTTCTTTATTACATTTACATGTATATTATTTTATTGAATTCAATCCGTTTTTAGTTTAATACGTATGGAATATATTCTTAACATAAAATTAAAATAAAGCAATTTGTCAATGCTAAAAAAACGATATTTTACATTCGATATCTTGCCGAAGCAATTTTTCTGCGACGAATATACTCATCATAAGCTCGATTCAAATGACACAGTTAACTGGTTAAACAATAAAAGTATATAAGACGCTCTTCTGTACGATTGTAAAATATTAAAGATTGAAAAATTCAAATAATGAAACATTCACATTGGGTCTTCGACCATGACTTTGAGAAGTACCAAAACTCTTGACGTTTTGAAGCAACAGTAGTATAGGAGGCACAAAATCAATTCCAATTTCAAGTGGGTTCGTCGGCGATATCACTTGGAAACTGATAAAACAGCAATAATAAGAGAAAATAAAAAAGTAACTCGATAAAGTGTACTGAAGTAAATTTTACATGTTATAGGAACGTTTGGAAACGGACGAAAGGATGCGTCTCCCACCGGAGCAGTTTCGAAGGATATTGCATTACATCTGGTTACAAAGCGAATCCTGAAATCTTTACTTCTTGGGTCTCGACATCGTGATAAGAAAACATCCCCGAGGGCAACTGAGAAATTGCGAACGTAGACAAAATGTTATGCAAGCGATGCAAAGGCAAATCTGAGATTATTCAAACAATTTATCCATAGACTAAACGACTAAAGTATGTTTTTTTTTGATTTGCGGATTTTGTGTGATTTTCTTTTATTTCTGGTTTTTCACAATCAGGCATGAACGTGAATGCTTGGTTAATATTTGCATACAAAATCATGAACTAAATATATCTTGCAAGCAACCTGGAGGAAAAATATTTAAATGCATTTGAATGTAAGAATTTTCAGAAAATTCATAGATTTATTTAATTTATATTTAAAAATAATAAATATATATTACTATAAAAGTATTTTAATATAAATGCACTTGCATTTTGAAGACATAACAAAAAAAATATAACAACAAATTGAATAATAACAGAAATATGGTAATTGTCTAACAATTTTATATTCATCATTATTATTATTATGACTTGATCAGAGCGTTGAAAAACTTAACCAAAAACTAAAATAAATTTAAATGAAAATTTGAGCGAACTACAGAAATCCTTAAGTAAATAATTCTAGTTCTGTGTCAAATCAATTCTTGAAACTAAGTTTTTATTAACTTTAATGTAAAAATAGTCATAATTTAGTCAAAGCTCTATTTTGTGCTTAAAAGCTCGTAATTCCTAAGCAACGTGAGAACTTTTTTTTTTTTTTAATTTTTTTCGAGAATAGTTAATACTATCACCACGATCCGGCTAGTCGTCATGTTTTTTTTTAACATTATCCAACAGCAATCAGAACATATTGTTGTTCTATGTCTGTTTGGTTCAATATTAACTCAAGTAGAGTTGCACTTGAGTACAAATGTTGGCATGGTAGATAACCCTCCAATGAGGATTACTAGACACTTAGAGAAGATCTGCTGGTTGTTTCTTCTTGAGTCTTCTGGGTTGAGAGTCCAACAGCAGCGGTTGTATGATGGAATTTACGTGGTTATGTAGCCGGGCAAAGTGGGATATGCTTCTTTTACTGATCACTTCTTGTACTGTTTCCATATGGAGGTCATTATGCAAGATTTCGTTGGATACATACCAAGGCGCGCTTGTGATAAGTCTTAAAATTTTTGATTGTTGTCTCTGTAAGGCCTTGATTCTGGTTTTGCTGGCGCATCCCCAAAGCTCGACTCCATAGGTCCATATAGGTTTAATGGAAGATTTGTAAATAAGAAGTTTGTTGTACAGCGACAGCTTGGAGTGATGTCCTATTAACCAATACAGTGACCTGACTTTGCTTCGTATCTCTTTTATTTTTTGGTTTATATGTTGTATCCAGTTTAGTTTATGGTCCAAATGAATACCGAGATATTTGATGTTGGAGACCTCTGGTATAGCCTTGTTATTCATGCTGACAGGAGGGCATTTACCCTTTTTCAGCGTGAAGGTTATATGGCACGACTTGCTTTCATTAATTTTTACTCTCCATTTTTTGGACCAAAGTTCAATTGAGTCTAGATGCTCTTGGAGTATCTTGCTGGCTACAATAGGATTAGAGTCGGTAGCCATTATAACAGTGTCGTCAGCAAAAGTTCCTGTAAGGGTGCCGTTGCATGTCGGAATATCATGGGTATAAATGATATACAAAATAGGCCCCAGAGCACTTCCCTGGGGGACCCCGGCTTCAATTTTCCGAAATGTCGATACCTGCCTGCCTACTTTTGTCCGAAAAGTTCTGTCCGATAAATAGGATTTGAAGAATTCATAGTAATCAGGCATAATTTTGTTGATTTTGGTTAGGAGACCATGGTGCCAGACTCTGTCGAACGCTTGGCTCACATCGAGAAGAGCTGTGGTGCAGTATTCTCCTTTCTCAAACGATTTGTAGATTTTGTCTACCACACGATGGCACTGCTGGATCGTTGAGTGCATTGGACGAAATCCAAACTGATGTGTAGGAAATATCTCATATTTAGTCGTGATATCCGACAAAATCATTTTTTCAAATAGCTTGGCAATGGTGGACAAGAGACTTATTGGTCTGTATGAATCTGGTAATTCTGGATTTTTGCCTGGTTTTAGAATTAATATAATTTCCGATTGCTTAAGCAATGTAGGCCAGTACTTCAGTCTGTAGATGGCGTTGATGATGTATGTTAGTAAACCGTGTCCTTTTCTTGGCAGCTCTTTCAGCATTTTAGGTGTTATTAGATCGATGCCAGGGGATTTCCTATTTTGCAGCGCCCGGGTGTGAGAAAATACTTGAGCTGGAGTGAATTTTGGAATACGTAATTCTGCGCTACAATCTGTTGGAGTTCTGGCTATTACAACTGTATTATTGTCCATGGAAGGATTTGGCTGGAAAACTGTTTCCAAGTGATCCGCAAAACAAACTGCCTTTTCAGAATCGGTACGAGCCCAAGTAGGTTCATTGGGAGTATTGATTTTTAGTGGGCTGTTGATTGAGTGCTGTTTGTTATTGGTTTTTACGGCACGCCAGATTGAATTGTCTTTTCTATTGAGATTGGTGATGTATTGGTCAAAACACGAGTTATTGTGTTCAAGCAATTTTCTTCTCAACTTGTTATTCAGATTGTTAAAAACAGTTTTATCCTTTGGATCGTGAGATTTTTGCCAAAGACGTCGAGCTTTGCGTTTTTCGGCAATTAATCGTTTAATTTCAATACTTAATGGTTGATCGTCCTTCGGCTTTGATGGTGGTGTTGAGAGTTTTGCAGCGTCTTGTAGTACATGTATTAGGTGATTTAGAGAATCATCAATGTCGTTCGGTGATTTCAAACGAATCTTCAAGTCTAATCTTTCAGAAATATTATTTCTGTAACGTTCCCAATTTGTCCTCGAGTTGTGTAAAAAAGTTTCAGGAAAACTTACTGCGCAGGTGCAGCTCAGAGTTATTATCAAAGGCGAGTGATCCGATGACAAGTCGTAGGTTGAAATTATCGATATGTTAGAGAGATTTAATCCTTTTGTGATGGCAAAATCAAGCAGGTCTGGGTGTTTGTGGGGGTCACTGGGCCAATATGTGGGTGACCATGGAGACACGACGGCAAGTTTCTTAGAGGTGATTGCTTTTTCGAGTTCACGACCTTTAGGCGTAGTTAATCTTGAACCCCAGAGTGTGTTCTTACAATTGAAGTCACCTCCAACTAGAAATCTGGGACCCATCGTGTTGAAGAATGCTTGAAACTGATCAGATTTGATGGTATGTCTGGGTGGGCAGTAAACTGAAGAAACCATAATGTCGAATGGTACTACGTTCACTAGTAATGTGGTGGCCTGTAAATAATTAGCATCGTATTTGTTTAGTTCTTGATGGCGTATATTTGACTTTATTAAAACTGCGCTTCCTGCATGACTGGTTCCATCAGGATGTGGCGTGTAGTAGGTCCTGTAGTTAGGAATGTTGAATGTAGCACCATATGACAAGTGCGATTCACTTATTAACAGTATGTCGATTTTATGCTCGATAAGAAAGTGAGTAATTTCGCGTCTGTGTTGGCAGATGCCATTGGCATTCCATATAGCAATTTTTAATAAATTAGCCATTATTTATTTAGTTTACTTACCACAAGGGATAACATATTCATAATCATTGTATTTTGTTGCATCATTTGTTTTATTACGTCCTTTAGGTCGTTGATTACGGATGTGATTGCTGAAACTTCTTGATTTACATGATTTTGTGTTTTTAGGACCTGTGAGTAGCTCAAGTGATCAGATGTTTGATTGGTGTAGGAAATTCTTTCCCGGTTTTTAGTAATGTTTGGCTGCGAATGGTTCTGATGCTGGGAGAACGAATTCGTTGAGTTTTTGTTGTGTTTCGGAAAAAATGGGCAACCCTTATAGTTGGCGGGATGTTCGTCGCCGCAAAGGAAGCAGCAGGCTGGAGTGTCCTTTGGTTTTTTACATGCAGAAGTAGGATGATCATCACCACATTTTAAACATGCATAAGGGCGGTTGCAATATGTCCTAGTATGTCCCCAGAGCTGGCACCTATGGCACTGGATAACGTCCTTGGTTCGTCTTGGCGGTTCAAAAAACACTATTTGATTCATTAGCTTGTCAATTTTGTAAATCGCCGAATTGTTACTATTTGGTTCTAGATCCACAAAAAATATATTTAACGGTTTTTTTGTAATGCGTTGTTTCAAGTTTGTAATGCTTTTCACTGTATGTCCGTATTTCTCGATGGCTGTTTTGATTTCGTTTATATCAGTTGTATAATGTATATATTTGAGCACCACTCTAAATGCACGCTCGCTGCTTATTTGATAGGTGTGGAATATAATGTTGTTATTTTTCATAAACTTGACGGCATTTCTATAAACGTCTGCGTCAGTGACGTTAATTTTAACCATATCATTAGGCAGTGTTTTCGTGACAAATTGACCCGGTTGTAAAGCGGCACTAATTGTTTGCATCATATCGGCAAAATCATTGACATTGTATATATAAATTGGGGGCGGTTTTACGGTTGCAGCGGTCTGACTGTTTGTTGTGTTTGTATTATTATTACCGTTAGCGGTGTTACTTGGCGTTTCGTTTGATAATACACTAAATTTGTTGGTCAATTCCAGAGGATTGATTTTTGTACCACACACTTTACGCTTTTTAGCACTGCACGGAACTGTCTGCCACTTGTGTACATTTGCCGGCACTGTATTTGTCACTGGGTTAGCACTGCTAGAACACGGCTGCTCGATTGAGTTGTTAATATTGATATTATTTGGAGATGTTGTTATTACACTTTGATCACTTTGATTTTCATTGTAATTACAAAACATATCACTATCATCATCAATTGAGTTCAATATGTTCATAGCCGACGCAATTGTTGTTCCAAGTGATGAACAGTTAGTATTTATATTTATGTCAGGCGGTCGGCCGGGCCGATCGCCTACGTTCGACGCCATTGTCCGTATGACTCACTCACTCAGGTATACAATAATTTGTTTTGATTGATGTGCACTGGTCGGTGTCCCGAACAGAACTGTGAGTCGTCATGTTCTGGGACTGTATTTTAAATATTGGTTCAATTAATAGATTATATAAATATTTGATTTAAAAGTTTTAAAAATTAGTGTCTTGAGTTTGAAGCTTCCCAAAGGAAAAATTTCTAGAGAAAATCACATTTGCCAAGTTCATGTTTTCTCGACGTTTTAAGTCATTCTGAATCGAATGTATATGAAACGACTTCTGACCTTTCGTCGAGGTTTTGGCAAAAACCGATTTCAAAAATTTAGAAGCCATTCTATGTAATTCGACAAAGACCAACATTTATCAGTGCGATCTGCAGAGCCGTTTCTTTGAACTTGTATAAAAGTAAAATTTGATTGATGATTTATTTCATCCACGTTTTAGCCTACAATTCTGATCCACATTTAAAAATTCAATGACTATTCGGAAGAAATTTGTTGAAAATCACGTTGATTAGTTATTAATAAAGATCGGCCGTGCAGTTTTGCGTAATTGCATATTGAAAAAAAAAATGACAATTTTGATGGAACATTGTATGATGATAAAAATCATAGCTTGAATTAACATAGTAAAATATTATAGCAATATACCTTTGATGAGCAGTTGAATTATAAAAATTCAATCAAGTTTAGAATTTCGCCACGCGTTTAAGCGATTTAAGCGATTCAAGCTTTGGTGTTTTGTATGTAGCTACTGATTACAGTTTATGTCCAAATTTAAATAAAGTACCGATGTATACTGGAATGATGTCAAATGGAAATCGCATTGATTAATCGCATCTGTTTCTAGAATACTATTTTCGAAAATATACCAACAATATTTGAAATGATAGTAAAAAATGATTATACTTCAATTTTCATGCATATTTTTTTACATAAAATTGCTTAAAATTGTAGTCTAATAATATCAGAGTATTTATAAAATTAAATTGTTGAAAAAATTAAGGAGGGCGCAATATTTTTTTTTTCATAAGATCGGCGGGGTGCGTTGAAAAAAAAGCCGGAAACCACTAAATTGATGTGTATTAATATTCAAAGACGGATATCATCTTTATATTACAATTTATTGCATTATTTAGAATGTTTTTTATAAGAAATTTTTATATAGCATAATTCAATAATTACAATATTAGCATATACAATTTAAAGCTAATTTTAAAATGAGAGCTAACTATAAAATAAAAAAATCTATATCGTTTAATATGAAATAAAAAAATGTACGTGTTGTATTTTTAGGTTCCACAATCAAAATAAATTTGTTTACGGTGTTAAATAAAAGATAACTTAAGTTATTTCTGTTGTATGCTATATTTATTCATTTAAGTGTTTACAACATCAAAACTCCTACACAAATAATAAACAGCAGTACTTGGAGCTTACACGCCCCATGCATATCATATATTTAAATCTAAGGACCATTTTGGATCTCGCATGTATGCACTTGGGAACGTAAATACACATTTCTCATTTCGGTATTAGAATTTAATACTGGCTTACAAAAGTATTTATTACTTAACCGAAAATAGATTTGACAGTACATAAATTATTTAATATATTTTCTTCGACGCTTTCACCCGTATCAAGACAATATTGAATTGTTCTCTATGACATTGTCTGGGCAGTCTGAAAGAAAGTTTATCGAACCTGACTCAACATTTTTCAGATATCTATTTCACAAATCATTGCTTTCAGTATTCATACGATTCTTAATGTAATATGGTTTTGTGAATAATATTGTGTTCAGATCTATATTTAAAATCATCTTTTTGGCGCATAAAAATCATGACTAGTGATAAAATAATGATATATATAAATATAGGGTAGAGCGGGTCTTGAAGATCAAAAATAAGTGAAGTTGAGAATTTTTTACCAATAAACTGAAATTTTTAAAAAAATAAGATGTAGAAACTTGATTCTTACGACTTCAATGCAAAGTTAAAAAAACTTTCTTTTGCTGCTTCTTTCGTTGTTAGTTTTTTTGGTTGTGAGCACTGTTGTTTAGTTTACGAGGTCTTAATATAATTTTAAAGTATACTTTATTAATGTTTCATAAGATGTATTGTTAATTTTAAGCTAAATGCAACAATTTTCTATGTGGTTTTTATAAAAGTATACATTTGAGTGGTGTAAAAAGAACCAACTAAACTTTTACCCTAGCAAAGGGGTAAACAATAAAAATAGTAAACAAAGTAAATTAGCGGAAAAAGCAATTTTACAAGAGATAAATTAAGTAAATAGTTATTCTAACTCTGCAAATAATTATTTCTGACGAAATACTGAATCTAGGTTATGTACAGTGAATGTTATCTTTGTCATAGCGTTTCCATGGAACTTATATCATGCATTGTTTGGATATTGTAGCCACTTTTCGGTAATATTCTTTTAGAATTTAGAATAGGACGGGGATGGGGTTGAGAGGGCCAGATGACAATTTTTTGAAAAACAAATAAAAAATATTTCTACAATAATGAGAAAATCAGCTGGGATTTTTATTGCACATATTCAGATATTTGTTTGTTTGAAATGTGTTATTAGTTATGATATAATTTTTTTGATTTTCACAATAGAATTACTCAAAGTCAAATTGTATATTCCCTACATATACTATATATTGCTACATTTACAGCAATATACAGCAAGTCGAATAATAAGATCAATAAACATATCTTCAAATTTACAAATTAATATCATGTCTAATAATTAAAGTTAATTATGAATTACTTATAATTTAAGTTAATTATGAAGATTTAAACAAATAAAATACAAATTTAGATAGGACAAGTACAGGGCTTTAGATGTGACAATATTGTAAAGCTCAAATAAATTGTTTTAGATATAATAGTCCTTTAAAAGTTTGTTTTCATAGTTATTTATTCGAAGTTTTTGTATATTGTAGCCACTTTTCGGTAATATTCTTTTAGAATTTAGAATAGGACGGGGATGGGGTTGAGAGGGCCAGATGACAATTTTTTGAAAAACAAAGCAAAAAATATTTCTACAATAATGAGAAAATCAGCTGGGATTTTTATTGCACATATTCAGATATTTGTTTGTTTGAAATGTGTTATTAGTTATGATATAATTTTTTTGATTTTCACAATAGAATTACTCAAAGTCAAATTGTATATTCCCTACATATACTATATATTGCTACATTTACAGCAATATACAGCAAGTCGAATAATAAGATCAATAAACATATCTTCAAATTTACAAATTAATATCATGTCTAATAATTAAAGTTAATTATGAATTACTTATAATTTAAGTTAATTATGAAGATTTAAACAAATAAAATACAAATTTAGATAGGACAAGTACAGGGCTTTAGATGTGACAATATTGTAAAGCTCAAATAAATTGTTTTAGATATAATAGTCCTTTAAAAGTTTGTTTTCATAGTTATTTATTCGAAGTTTTTGTAAAATTCATTATCTGCAGAGATTAACAAGTATGATGATTATCTATAGTATGATTTGTACTTGCTTATTTACGATGATTATCTAGTCATTTTAACAAATTTTATGATAATTGTCAATTTTCAAGCAAAGAAAATTGTTGATATTGCTGCATTGCATATTTCTGAACATTATACATTCCAGATAATATTAATACATTTTTGCTGGTATTTTAAAATTTAATATTGCACGTTGAATTGAAAAATTTACTAATTTCTGTTCGAAGCTAATTATAATATTTAGTAATAAAAAAATAGTTTTATTATTTAATAACATTGAAAAAATGCAAAATGTTCTCAATTAACTTTCTATAGGGTAAGTTATAGTAATCGCAAAAAATGAAAAATGAAAAATTTTATATATCTTTACGTTTTAAAGGTTTCTGAATATTTTGGCATACCTTAGAAAAAATAGATGTATGTGTGTGTGCGGATACAAATTTTCATCGACGATTTCAGGAACACCGATCAGCCGATTTGAATAATTCAAAAAAAAAAATTCGATTCGTATTGATACGGAGACGTAGTAATTAGTTTTTGGCGAAGGCAGGTCTAGCCGTTCCGTATATACGGGGCAAAAAGTGCCAAAAACGATAACTCAGTTAGTCAACGGAGAGTCCGATTTTAATAATTCAAAAAACATATTACTTGTATTGACAAGATAAAGTACTGATTAAATATTTGGGAAAGCAGTTCCAGCGGTTATGGACTTTCAATAAAAATTAGTTGAACTAGTGGGGTGGGTGGCATCGTGCCTTAAGGCAAATTGCTGGAACTTCCCGTACCGTAACGAAATGTTCGAGGAATATTGAATGTTTTCAAATAGATTATTATAAATATTGTAACATTGTCTAATATTTATAAGAATTATATAAACTGAATTGCAGAGTTGAAATTATTTGTTTTAAGTATATTAGAACTATAGTCAGAATTAAAAATAAAATCTGAATTATTTTCGATATACAAAAAATTTAAAAAATTAAAAAAAAAAAAAAAAAAAAATGGTACAAATTTTTTTGTTCCAAAATCAATTATTTTGATAAGACAAGCAGAAAGTTCTTTGAATCAATTGAATCGGACGCTTAATTCTCTCAAAAACTGCCATTTTTTGTACATTTAGCTCTGTATCTCCGAAATGGCTTAGCCTGCCTTTGCGAAAAACTAATAACCCCTTCTCCTAATCATTACTAATTGAATGTTTTTTAGATCATTCAAATCGGATGCTCCGTTCTCTCAAAAACTCGATTTCAATTTTCTGCACTCTTTGCTCCTTATCTCCGTAACTGCTGGACCTGCCTTTGCCAAAAACTAATCAGCTCTTCTCCTTATCAATAGGAATCAAATGTTTTTTAAATTATTCAAATCGGTTAATCCGTACGCCCGAAAACGTGGGCGAAAATTTGTATCCATACATACATACACACACACACACACACACACACACACACACATCCATTTTTTCTGAGGTATGCCAAAACGTTCAGAAACCTTCAAAACGTCGAGAAATGTAAAAATTTTCAATTCCGATTTTCGGCCCATTACAATAACTTACCCTACGGGAAGTTAAAAAATGTCATTTAGCGGTCAAAAATATTTATTGTACAAATTATCAGATATTTTATAGAGATTTTAATAATGTATACACATTTTGTAAATTTTTTTGGGTTCGGTACCAAGATTTTTAATTACGGTACGGAAAGTTCCAGCAATTTGCTTAAGGCACGATGCCATGCACCCCACTAGTTACTTTAGGAATGTGTTCGATTTGAAATTTAAAATTAATGCATCCATAGAATACTAGTACATAAAAAACTTTTCTTGTTAAAATTTTATATCAAAATCCACGTTCTGTTTATTCTGGTATGTGATGGAAAATATGCGAAGTGCATTAGGATGAATCAACTTGATAAACCATGTACAAAACTGTTTGTGACAAAACAAACATGTTATTCCTCATGGTAATTTAAAAGCGCCACGCTGCGCAACATATGTTAAAACTTAAAATAGAATTGTTTTGCGAAGAGCTAATGAAAAGTGCAATATTGAAAACAATGTTTTGAATATACCGATATTTATAAAATGATTTGTTTTGCCAAGTAATAACGGGTTATAAGCCTAGATTCAGACTGTACACCTTTTAGATATAATTTGAATAATAATTAATAAATATATGTTTACTTAAAGGGTTAAAAGCACAGTTAAAAGTACAGTTGTCACTACTTAATTGATAATTGACTTTGTTTCAAACAGACCTTCCTCTGCATAATATTTGAAAAAGACATTCAAGTCCTATTTGTAAAAAATATTTATCAAACAAATATAATTTTTAAACAAATGTAATTTAGAATTGATTTTTGTGATGTTTTAAAATGTAATGCAATCTGAACAAATAGTATGCACGATCAACTTTATAAAATTAAGCATAACACAATTAAAATTTAGATAGTCATTTACCTATACTCACAGAACTATTAATTTTTGCTAGCAAGTGAACTAATGAAATGAAGAATTACTACCAAAATTTTTCTTACAATTAGTCTGCCTACAATATAAATTCAATCTCAATACTATATTTGGTCTCGAAACTATTTTTTAAATGATTAATTTGAATAGCGGTTAGAACTTGAAAGTTTATTTTTTTTCTTATATTGATATTTATAATCTTATATTTTTTTTAAATTTTACAATATATTTACAATCAATGAATTTTACAATAAAAGGGTACAGTGAATTATGAAATAAAAAATGGAACATACTAAATATTTTGTTCTCGCTTTCTTATATTACTGTAAGAGTGTAATAAAGTAATAGAGTAAGTTTTCTCAAAAATGGATTCCGTTTTAGTAAGTTTTTTACATATATTTTTAATGCAATATACCTTGTAATAAAAATACTATGCAGTACAAATCTGCTTTAACTTTTCGTAGAGTAAGTTATTGTAATTGTCCAAAAATCGAAATTGATATTTTTTGCATATCTTGACGTTTCAGAAAATTCTGAACCTTTTGGCATACATCAGACAAAATGGATGTGATGTGTTAATGTGTGTGTGTATGTATGTGTGGATATGATTTTTCGGACGTTTTCGGATGTGCCATTCATCTGATTTGAATGATTAAATAATATTCAATTTGTAATGACGAGAAGATGTGGTGATTAGTTTATGTCAAAGACAGGTGCAGACGTTTCAGAGATAAACAGTTAAAAGTGTGAAAAACTTTAGTTTTTGAGAGAGGTCATCCGATTTCAATGATTCTAAAACATTTTGCATGTAAAAAACTATTAGTTTCTGAGGAAGACTAAAAAAATTCTTTTTTTTTATTTCAGCTCCACATTCTGTCTAAATCAGTGATATCCACAGTGGTCTATATGCACTTCCAAATCCATGATAGCTTTTAAGGGTGTCCACATCTGATAAAAAAAATTCGGAATCCACAAAATAGAAATGGATGTCCACTATAGTGGATTATAACTCCAAGGTAATATTCACTTATTCTATACTATCTATAATAAAATCATATGCAATATTTATAAGTGGACCTAGAAAAAAGTATTGTATATTCCTATAAATTTATAGAAAAAATGATATTGGATAAATAAGAGGTCCATAGCAAAGCCCAAGGGGCATACAGTACAAAATAATTTAGGAACTTATAGCTTAAAAGGATAGTCAATAAGAGAATTGCTTATATGGGTATTTATTGAAGTAATTCCTGCATTTTTTTATATAGTTTTCAATTTATTTATGTCCTAATTTAGCTTTACAACTTGTAAAGTTCTATTAATTTCTAAATTTGCTTGTGTAATTTACAATAGAAAAAAGCATAGTGCTGATACATCTAAGCTATTATGAAACTGATCCTTTATATCGTATTTCTTGATTCTTTCAATGATTCGGAAATTGTGGGCCTGAATCTATGTCACGGAAACTGACACAATCTTTCTTAATCAATGTATTTATATCAGAATGACCCGACATAAAAAGTAACACCCGATCGATTTCTGCCACGGAAATTGAACAGACAACATTGTTCCAGGTTCATAAGTGATATAGTAAAGTCATGGGAAAATATACATATATACCTATATAGTTAGATCTGGCCCTTACAATCGAGTGAAGGTATATTTTTCGAAATTACTTTCAATTAAATTTATGTGACGAAAAAAGAATATACGATGTGCAAATCCCTGAGCAGAACGAATTAGGAATAGTCATATTATAACATATATAAAATATTTACACTTAAAATACATACATACATATATATATATATATATACATACATATATACATATATATATATACATATATACATATATACATATATATATATATATATATATATATATAGTTACTTTGAAATATGTTTCAAAGTCGAAATAACTATCAAGATATATATATATATATATATATATATATATATACATATATATATATATATAATACATACATATTTATAAATATGAACATATATACATATCTAGACTATGTTCACAAAGGGAAACATTCATATATATGATAATATTAAGTGCTTTTGTTCTCGGATCTATTACACTAAAGGAAAAGTTTTCCTGACTATAACATCATATTTTTATTCATTTAATGGAAATGTCACATTCATTTTCTAGTTTTTTTCATTCTATATACGTTCCACATGTATATTTCCTTTACCACCAATGTATTTTGATATATACACATATTTTTTTTAAAATTTAACAAAAATTGTAATAGAATATTTGGAAATTCAACAACAAACTAAACAATTAACAAAAACACGATACACATACACAGGGTCTCTCAAAACTCAACAGGAAGCCGAAACTGGGTGATAGTATTATCATGAATATAATTATCAAAAAAAATTACGTAAATTGAAAATTACGAGCTTTTAAGTACAATTTACAGTTTTGGTAGAAATGTGACAATTTTCTAATTCCTAAATATCATTTCTAGTGCCACTAGAAAAAGTATGTCAAAAATAGTGATACACCACTAGGTCAAAAATAATAATACAATTGGTTCAAGTTTTCAAAAATTGAGAGATTTTGTTGACTTATAAACTTAAAGTTTATAAAAATTTGTCAAAGTTGGAAAAACCCTCTTAAAAAAAGCATTATAGTGTGTTGACGAATTTCATCACAAAGTTGGCGCAATTGATCAAGATTATAAAGTAGTAAAAATGTTTGTTGTTTCATAATAAAAAAGAATAAATAATAAAAAATTAGACCTCATATTTCTCGTGCATTTTACTCAGGACAATCTGTATAGTCGTTTAAAATGAACCTAAATCAGATTAGCCATTTGTAAAATTAATAAATGTAAAAAAGATTAAATTATAAATCAAACTTTCTAGTTGTTTATATTGAAGGCAATCAAGTGCCTTCAAAATATTCCATAAATATTTAAAAGACAACATAAATATAATTGAGTAAATAAACATTCATTTGCATTAAATAATTGAACATAGAGTATTATTGCATGAAGATTTTTCTATAAACACATCATGTAATATTTATAGCTAATATCATGTAATATTCTAATAACACATCATGTAAGCAAATGTATTTACAGAAATCGACAATGCATAAATTATCGAAAATCATAAATTATGCTGATAATGATGATATGAATATGAATTAATTAGAATGAATGTGATTAATATCTTTATTAATCTATTATTATAATCTAAAACTAAAATTCAACAGATTTTCCATATGTGCATCTTACAATTTTTAAATATAAATCAACAAATTAATATGAAAAACGTTATTGGCCAGTGGCATAGGTAAACTTTCTTTTATTATTTTCATATCTCAGTCAGAAACTTGAAAAACAATTGTCAATAATTAAAATGTTTAAATATAAAAATTACTCTAATGTGAAAATATTATGAACTGTTAATATTTTGATTGAATAAATTATTGAATAATTTAATATTGAATTCCTTGGTACTTCTGCCACTTCTACGGTTTTTGGCTTCTAAGTACAAGTTTATTACCTTTGAATAAATATTGGTTATGTATAGTAAATTTGAATCGCAGGCAAAATTAAATGATTTACTAAACAATTCATTTTATTAATGTTTGCTTATTAAAAATATTTCAGTGGTTACTAAGGCTCCAATTCTCAGATAAAATTTAATGTTATGGTAATGCTATGATATAGGTTTTTTTTTGTATAAGTTGGTAATTACGAACTATCAAAAAACTATGTGTTAGTTGTGCGATCAGGCGTTTCACACATAAAACCTAACCTACAAAACACATAGAAGTGAAATAACAATTTTATCATAAGTGCAACTTTTTGATATATCATTTATATTACGTGTGAAACGCCTGATCGCACATCAAATTTAAAGTTTTTTGATAGTTTGTTACCATCAACTCATACAAAAATTGGTCCTTAAGTTTCCTATATTGCAATTTGTGAATAGGAGTATAATAAATAACTACATTTCTTACTATTTTTTTTAATCTTCTTATATACAAATGGATGAAATCAAGATGATTGAAGCATATACTACACATGGTGCTGAGTGCATGGCAACATGAGACTATAAAAGTAATTCAATTCATCCGCGCGTGTACATAAAACATACTATTCATATATTACAAAGCCGTACAAATTTGCAGCATTTCTACAACATCCATTTGCAATAAAACTATACAGTTTTCCACTAAATTGTGCTTTCTACATTAACTAAACTCTACGCTATTCCAAGCAATTATAGAGACGACGGATAATCGCCATCAAAATTTTGACTGACCTGTTGCCAAATGAAATCGTCCGGCGGTTCCGAAATAACTTCAATTGTTTGTCCAGTTAGCCACGACCAAATAATCTGTCCAAATGCGGTCATCGTCATTACGTAAGCGCTTTTAATTTTAGCCGACAATAAGTTTTTTTATAGAATAAAATTGCTATTCTACCGTAACCGAAAATAGATTTCAATTTAGCATTATAGTATTATTTGCTCATTTGATTACACTGTTGATCGGTTTGGATTCGAGATCGAATATTAAGAGGAAAAACGTGAGCACTTTGATCAAATTCATTATGTTCACGCGTAATTACACTAAACGAAAAACGTGTAAGAAATGCAGAAGCGCTCTCATAACCCTGAAAATAATAGAGAACAAATTTTAGAACGACATTATGGTGCTAAGTTTTATATTTTAAATGCTACGCTTTCGTAAATGACACCTATACATATATTTTATTTATACACATGCATACACTATTATAACTATCAATTTTCTTATTTATATGTAAAGTCTTGAGTATTGATACCCTACTTAAAAACATCAAAAAAAGAGTGCGCGTAAGGATCACACGCGATTGAAGTAAAACCTAATTGCTACTGTACAAAGTAGCAAATTTAAGTTAAGTAAAAATAAATACATAATATAATAATTTTGAATGATGTTTATTAGGAATATGGTAACACTCGTGATGCACGCATTTATTAGTCTCAACCATTAAACACATTCATATAATGATAAATTATAAATTATATATTTATAACAACATTAAAAATATGTATAATATTTAAAAACAATAATGTTATTAAGGTCATACAACAAATACGACATGATCGGTTTTTCATTGTAATTAGCATTCAGAAAGGAACCTTCATTAGAGAAATCAAGTAATTGCTGATTAATAACTTTTTTAATATTCGTTTACAAAGTGGATTATGTTAAACAACGCTCAAACAAATATTGTTTTCGCAACTTCACTCGTCATGTAATAATTGTGTTTGAAGAACTTTATTTAATTAAAATTAGCATACATTCATTGACTAATGGTATTTCTTTTACTTTTTCGCTAGCGATAAATCTCATTCTTTGAACAGCTGTAATACTGTTATGCCTAAAAAATATTTTTTATTTCAATAACTTCAAAGTATTATAGAAACTACGAATAATATAGAAATATTTTCTAATCAATAAACTTACGTTTAGTACACTGCACAAATGTTTAATTTGTTTTATTATTTTCAAGGAACAGGGTAAAATATTCTTCTGATTCAGGAATTTTTTATTAAATCAAGATTTGTACTACGATGTAACTATAAAATGTTTATTTATCTATGCCGATTTGCTTGTTGATATAACGCATACAACGTTAATGCCGGTACGCATACAACGACAGATTTCTATTCACATACACGACGACTAACCACAATCGATCGGTATTGAAATGATTTCATCGAGAGCGAATGACGTACAGTTCTGGCGTAACGCATTTCCGTTGCATTTGTACAGATTTACACCCTAGTCGCGCCGTAAGAAGTTTTACTTCAAAAATGATTAAAATATTTTAGAAAAAGATCTGCATTTTCAGGCATGTTACCCTCTATGCTTATAGTTATAAAAAATGAGTTTTCTTAGTTTACTCAGTATAATATAAGAAGATCCTTATATAAGATATCACCTAATTTTTTATATGCATATTCAAAAAAATTTGATATTTATTCAATTTGATTTTTTTTATTTAATAAAATACAGTTACACGATGATATATAAAAATACCTAACAACTATGTATAAAATATACATGAATATTTGCATATATTCACACTTACTTCCGTATATGCATAATTCTGCAAAATTATAATGCTATTAATTTATTCATGACATCATTTACATCATCAATATATAGCTGTGGAATAATATTTTTTTCAAAATTTTTTTTCAAATCAATAACTATAAAAATAGTGGTATAAGTTATTTGAAAATAGCGTAGCTAGGGATATGTAATAGTTTTTTTTTTCAATTAATATATCTTGATTATATTTGACTGATTATTTTTCTACGAAATAAAATTGTATAGTTGCTATAACAATTTACCGAATTAAGTATTAATTTCCACAATAGTTGTTCAATATTGAGCAAATAATTCATTTCTAGAAAATGTGCGGTGTCACAACTTACCCCGTGTTTGGGTCTAGTTGTAACATCAACTCGGACAAGTAGTAACACCTAAGGAAATGACAACATTACCTCTGATAATTTATTGTATACTTGTTTTTGAGAAAACTGAATTGTTTCCAAGAAATTCTTTTCGTACATCAACGCAAACTATGATTAATACAAATAAAATATATAATGCCTCCTGTAATATAAGTTTTTATCCTAAATCAATGCAATATCATAATATTATACAAATAAAAGTGGTGTTCTCTGTTACACGATTTACATATGCTACATCTTAGAAACTATTCATTCCATTCAGTTTTTCTCACTTATATATGTATGTAGTCCATGTCTATTACAAGTTGTAATTCACAACTAGCCCTAAAGTTTTGTTTTAACTAACCCCTGGTGTATTTTGTTTAAAATAATTAAAATAGTTATTTATTTACAAGTCCAATGGTGACAAAAATTATTATAATGTCGTTAATATTAAAATGGTATTGAAAACGTCTGTAACTATTTACATTTGTTATAAATTAGCATATAGTCCTCCTGTGTTATTTGTAAAAGAGTCAGAATTACACCAGTAGAGATAAATGTAAAAGATAAAATAAATAGAATTTTCATCATTAAACGATATTTAATATGAATATGTTCTAATACATGAAGCACGTGTATATAATTCAAGGAAATTAAATTTTTTTTTTTT
Organism: Ctenocephalides felis; assembly: GCF_003426905.1. NCBI lineage: Eukaryota > Metazoa > Arthropoda > Insecta > Siphonaptera > Pulicidae > Ctenocephalides > Ctenocephalides felis. The sequence goes on from NW_020537324.1 coordinate 26,176,139, forward strand.
TTCAAATAAAAATATATATAAATTCCAATTTCATCATATAATAAATCTCTATAGTGTAATTTTCCACATGAATAAGTGTCTATTCGTGTTTCTAATATTTAATTTGCAGAAAAGTGTATCAAAAGCAACTTTCTTTTGAAATAATATATTTCTAGTTGAATCGTTTCATATAAAGTGAATTGTATTATTTACTCAATTCTCGTGACACGTGGAGCTCATTACAACATGTTGTAAAGTAAAAGTTTAAACTAATGAAAAGTTTGAGTGCGTACGCTGTAAAGCTTTTGTATCCTGGAAGTATTTGTATGAAAATTGTTCAATTGTTATGCAAATAGATTTTATGTAATGGTATATATTTTTTTTTGAAATGCATATAGAGAATTTAGCATAAAAAATAATTTCTATTTTAATAAGAGGGTAAAATATTCTTTTGTTTCAGGCATTTTTACAATTTTGTGCACAATCAATTAAATTAAATAATGAAATGCTTTGCAAAATTTGAAATACGATTGTAAGATATTTTTGTTTTTTCTTTAAATTAACTTCACGAAGCTCAAAAATGAGATACATCAATTATAAAACAGATATTGAACATAGACATATTTTTGACCATGTTCAATTCGACGTTCTGATATTAATTTTATCTCTTTTCAATTCCACCAATTTTATAACACACAGTATTATCTTTATACATTTTGATTATAAATAATTGCTTAGTATTCCACGGTGAATTAAAGATAAACAAAAAACATTGTAAATGAAATGTTTAATTTTTTTTACAAGTTATAGCAGATTAAATATGTTCAAAGGATATGAAAATTGCACCGTACACTTTGTTTATACCTTGGCATAAATAATAAACATATAACTTCATGTAGTATAAACTAAGTACAAAAAGTTTGCAATTAATAATTAATTAATAGAGTTGGTAATTATAAATTCGAATAGTAGACAAAATGTTGATAAAACTCAGAAATATATCGTAAATCTACTTTATTAAGCTTGAATTTTATTTAGTTCATTTGTTTCGAGGTAATCAATTTTATTAATTAAAGAAACCTAATATTTTCATAAGCGTTGAATGGACTTCATTTTGTGTTTTTTGCACGTATTTTACAAAACTTTTTTTTAGTTTAGACCATGTTTTTATAAAAGGATTGCGCACTATATGAACCTTGTGAATTAATTATAGCATTCCGTAAACTAAAATAATTAATAATTGCAATTAATATTTTTAAGCTCTATCATAAAATTCATAACAATATAAGTTTGTGAAAATAATTGAGTTGTTTTATTGTATATTGAACTATTAAGTTGGCAGGCAAATAAATGCAGTTTTCAATTTAATTGTTCTAAATTGAATTTTTAAATTTGCTGACATTGTCCAAATGTAAAATATTTGTTATCGGATAGTAGACGTAAAACAAGTAGTAGTAGTAAAAGAAGTTTTTTGATCGTTTGCAAGTTTTCGTTTGGCATTTGGTGGGAGATGGAGAATCAAATCGAAATTGTTTGTAATATTTTATTTTTTTTAATTCTACAACCGTGAAAGGGGCATCTTAAATTTCTAACTTCTAAAAGTTTTGATCTATTTATAGTGACAAAACTCTAAAAAAAACGGGGCTTTCAAAATTGGTTTGCAAAATTTCTTTCTAGTAATTGTTCACTCAAACATGAAAAACGCTCTGGTAATCCAGTAGAATTTGATTACAAAGGGATTGTCTACATTTATTCTTACCAACCAACCTAACGAGAAATTTTATAGTCTGCATTAAACAACTAACAAAATTAAACCACGCAGTCAAAGAAAAGCGACCTAAATTGATAAATCAAAACGGTAATTTATTCCATTATTGACATCAAATTTATTCGGCCACTCGGCAAAAACCATTGAAACTTGTTTGAGATGTATTACCATATCCACCACAAAGTCTTGATATTGCATTTTCTGATTACTTTTTGTTTCAATTTTTACAAAACAATAATTGGTAAAGAATGATTATTGTGTCAAATTACCTGATTCAGTTTTTGTTAAATAAAAACAGAAGTTTTATGAAATTTGGATAATAATGCTGTTTGAAAAATGACAAAAGTCATTTATCAAAATAGACAATAACTAGTGCAGCGCATGGCATCGTGCCTTAAGGCAAATTGCTGGAACTTTCTGTATCAATTATTATTTTTATTTTTTTTTAATTTATTTCGAAAAAATTGGATTTTTGAGAAACTATAAATTTGACAAAAAAATAACTTTTTTTAATGCAATCGTACTGCTTGAACTGCATAGAGACAAAATGTCAAAGCGCGCAAGCGCCGCGCCGCCGTCTAACGGATAAGCTTTGGTACGGAACTCATAGAAATGTAAAAAAATTATACTTATTGTTAAAATTTCTATAAAATATCTGATAATTTGATGTGCATATGTCTAATGATCATTTTTGACCGCCAAATGGCATTTTTGTTTACTTTTTTCATTAGATCTCCGAAACCGCTAGACCTGCCTTCATGAAAATTTGATCAATTCTTCATCTGTCAATACAAGTAAAATGTTTTTTGAATTATTAAAATTGGACACTCCGTTCTCTTAAAAGCTGAGTTACCATTTTTGGCACTTTTTGCCCCGTATCTTCGGAACGGCTAGACCTGCCTTTGCCCAAAACTAATCAGCACGTCTCCTTATCAATACGAATCGAATGTTTTTCGAATTATTCAAATCGGTAATCGGTGTTCCTGAAATCGTCGACGAAAATTTGTATCCGCACACACATACACACACGCACACACATACACACACATACATCCATTTTTTCTAAGGTATGCCAAAATATTCAGAAACCTTTGAAACGTTAAAATATATAAAAAATTTCATTTTCGATTTTTTTGCGATTACTATAACTTGCCCTACGGGAAGTTAATAATATAATTATTTTAATGTAAAAGGTAAAAGGATTTTGTATCAAAATGTCTGATTTTGTAACAAAGTTGCGAACCCAATATATTGCAAACAACGCTTAATTAAAAATTACGAATCCAAAAATCTAATTTAAGAATCCCAGGAACTTGTTTGCATGTAGAGCACAAACTACTTAACACATCCTGTCTGAAGACAAAGCGCCACTGTCACAGCTTTCCCGATAATATTATTACCAATTCACTAGTAGAATTATCTCTTATCGAGAATTTTCTCCAAGACAATCTCGGTTGCATACAATGAATCCAATTGTGCCCGAGTTCCTCTCGGACAGGGCGCCGTCTCTAGTCCGGGGATGTAATAAAAGCGAACGAACACGGGGACTGAAAAGCCGGCGAACGTTGTAACAGCAGTGCGGTCGGATACATTAAACACTGACTAACATCAATCACTCATTCCCAGCGAACGCGCCCGGTAAAATACAACCAGTACCAGTACCAGAGCACGTATATAACGACACAATACAATATGTGTTTCAGAATTTATATTCGTCTGTGTGCGAATACCAGCTTTCCAAACATCTAGATGTTTGCAATATATATGTAGATACCGTTGGTAACAGAAGGGATGGTGAGAGGAACTTACATGGCTCCAATAACTTAGACAAACAGCAATGTGTGATACATTAAATTCATATGTGTAACAGAAGTTTATAACTCTATTATGAAAAATAGAGTTGCTATCGAATGAGCTATCAACATTTTCTATAACTGGTAAAAATAGCGCATTATTCTTATAGCGTATTCATTGAAACGTTTGTTTAGTATATTTAAAATACTTCAGAACTTATATATTATTTATAAATATAAATGGTTCAAATATATTTGTTATTGTAATTTTACGATGTAGACCATCTTATTCGCCCATATCAAAATCAAACATTTTAATTTATGAATTAGTAAAAACTTGCATTTTTTCGCCACCTATATCAGCATTTAAAAAAAAACTAGTGGTGTATCGTGCCTTAAGGCAAATTGCTGAACTTCCCGTACCATAACGGAATGTTCGAAGCATATTAAATGTTTTCAAACAGATTATTATGAATTTTGTAATATCGTCTAATATTTATAAGAATTATATAAACTAAATTACGAAGTTAAAATTATTTAATTAAAGTATATAAGTGAGCTTTAGAACTTTAACGAGGATTAAATTTAAAATCTGAATTATTTTCGATATTCAAATATGAAAATGAAGTAAATTTGTTTTTTTCCAAAAGCAATTATTTTGTCAACACAAGCAGAAATTTTCCTTTTCGAATAATTCAAATCCGATGCCTATTTCTTTCAAAAACTGCCATTTATTTGTACATTTAGCTCTGTATCTTCTAAATGGATGTTTTTTAGATGGTTCAAATCGGATGCTCCGTACTCTCAAAAACTTGATTTCTATTTTGGGCACTCTTAGATCTTTATTTCCGTAACAGCTGAACCTGCCTTTGCCAAAAACTAATCAGCACATCTCCCTATCAATAGGAATCTAATGTTTCTTGAACCATTCAAATTGGTTTATCTATGCGCTTGGAAAATTGGACGAAAAATTGTATCCATACATATATACACACATCAATTTTTTTTAGGTATGCCAAAATGTTCTGAAACCTTCAAAACGTGAAGAAATGTGAAAATTTTCAACTTAGATTTTTGGACGATTACAGTAAATTACCTCTCTGGAAGTTAATAAATGGTTCTGAGTAAATAATACCAACATATTCACAACATAAGCAATGAAAATTTGTTAATCTATATTTGAATACTTTCTATAGAAATCAATTCACAAAAGATCAACCACATGCGGCAACCTAATTAATTCAAAAAGGAATTAGAACTAAATAATATCCTCATATTTATTTGAAATATTGCTGCCAATAAGTAAGTAATCAGATTTTTGATAAATATATATGATAATGAAAGATTTATATTAAAAATAACTTAGATATCAGTAGTTTCTTTCTGATCTTGTTATTAGTTTACCAATCTCGCTCACTAGCAACTTGTCCTAATAAATACAATATTAATTATCGATAATATTAATAGAATAACATATAAAATCCTTATTCATAATCTTCATTATAATTATAATTATTACAAGGTTTTTATTTTTCTAACCCTATTACAAACTAAAAGTATCAACCAAATCTTAATTAGCGATAATGTTGATCAGATAACTATGGGTATTTGTTTCTAAATTTTCTCCAAACATTGTAATTATTGCAAATATTGTTCGATTTGTTGTGAGTGAAACGTTATTGTGTTCGTGCTTAAAAAAATTCAAATATGCTACGTATCAAAATTAATAGAAAGCTAATATAAATTGATTAAACGAGTTGATATTGATTACCTAAAAAAGCAAAACATTGCTCTTTCAACATTATTAAATAAATTAGTTGACATGTGTTTTGGATTTATCTTTCATTTATTATCAAATCAAATAAGCATTGATGTAAGTAGTTATTTTTTAGCAGAGCAAAGCGTTTGAATATTTTACAAACTGACTATCTGTACTTTTTGCATAACAATGTGCTGCGTCACTTGTTAGAATTTGCTTCACGTTATTCAATTTATCATCAAGCCATTTTCTTGAATATGATGGATATGATGAAAATGTAGATTAATTAAACTGTATTACTCAATACTGCTATCTAAAAAGAATCCTGTCTCTAACAGACATTTTAAATATAACTTATTTTAAAAAGTGTTTCAAATGCCAGGGTTCAATTCTTTTTTAATTAAAGTTGTAAAAAATCGCTGAATAGATTTTGTTCTAAATTCCTGATTGCGAGAATGTAGAATGGATATACGATAATTCTGCAACACATTCATAAAACCGAAGTTCAATTTATATATATTCATTGCTGACGTAAAATTGAACATAAAATTTCATTGTGTCAAAAAAAATTATTTTCTGATCATATCAAAATATTTATTGCAATATCAAAACCTTTATTAAATGATTATATTTCCTTATAAAAAATCATTGTCAATAAATTCTGTATTAGTAGCGCTGCAGATCATATTGGTTGAAGATAGAAATAAAATATACCTATAACATATAAATCATACTTTCGAGTAAAATGAAATAACTGTCCTTCAGACTATATGGCACGATGACACTAAAGTAGAAGATCGCTCCACCGTACTTTACATATGATGCGTTTTCTTTGTAAAAAAGAGTCGCGATAGAATATAGAGTATACAATTTCATAAAATATGCATTTTCAACAGAGAAGAAAACTTTTGGAATATTTAAAATTCAGATACCACTATAATAAAACAATCTGTGCGTAATATAGTATAGAAAATAAAAGTGTAAAATAATTATATTATTAATAACAACAATATTTATGAATACCAGTAAAGAATTTTATTTTTTTCAGTTCTATATTAATTTCAATTTATGTATTTTATGAAGACATTTGATAATCGTTCTCTTTGTTTTACAGATAGCTATTGAAAAGTTACCGAAATGTCGTCCTTTCTAGTTATGAAATTTTTCAAATTTCAAATTTATAATTGTTTTTTTTAATAGATTTAAATTTTTTCCGTAAAAATGCTGTTTTTAGAGAACATATTTGCGGAAGAAACTAAGAAACATACTTTGCGTCTATTATACAAGTGAAAACAGATAGAACTACTGGATAATGTCAAATCGTAAGTTTTGAACTTGAAGCCTTGTGGTTGCGAGACCAATTATTTCACTACTAAGTCATAATACGCCGATTTTATATTGCATCAAAAGATGGACGCAGTTTCATAAGTTATTGAATATTATTTTTTATATAAAAAGATATGTTTTTACATCTATACTAATCTCGCGACTATCGATTATTAAATTACGCTTTGCAAAATTAATATTTAAGCAGATTATATACGGCGTAGTAATTTGTTTCAGCCAAGCAATGACGTGCGATTTAATAAATCATGTCGGGAGGCTCTCACGCTTTGTATACGCATATTTGGTCCTGATCGCATAAGCATTTAGTAAAGCGCCATACTCACGTACTCACGTAATTTACAAAAGCCTTCCAATGAACGACGAAACACGAAGTTACACATATGAAAGTCAAAATATTTGAAATGGGTTTCTAGGCAGAATCGCTGGTTTTCATACCCGTAGCAATAATGTCACGAGAGAAAATAAGGATAAGTGAAGACCAGCTGTGTGTATTCATCATTCATCCCTTGGATACAGATCGATACCCATACTGTAAGTATATTGCTATATCATCCAAGGGTTGTAAATTTTATGTCAAAATTGTAATTGTATCGAACTTTGAGTCACAGCAAGAATAAACAAATTATTCGCTTAGGAGTACTCCTGCCCCCCATACCATATCTCATAAGGAAAATATGACATTTGGAATAGCCATATGCGGTCTGAAGTAATACAAAACTAGTGGTGCATGACATCGAGCCTTAAGGCAAATTGCTGGAACAACCCATATCAAAAACCTATAAAAAAAACTTTAAAATTTTTCAAAAACTTGGAGAAAAATAGATTTTTAAGAATTTTGAAATTTTTTAAAATTCTTGAAAAATTTGATTTCTTTATATATTTTACGGATACAAATTTTTCTTGACGTTTTCGGAAACAACGTTCAACCGATTTGAATGTTTCAAAAAACATTCGATTTTGATTGATGAGGAGACCTGCTAATTAGTTTTTGGACAAGGCAGGTCTAGCTGTTTTAAAGATACGGGTCAAAAAGTGCAAAATACAGTAACTTAGTTTTTAGGAGAAGGAAGCGTCCGCTTTCAATAATGAAAAAAACATTTTACTTGTATTGAGAAAATGAAGATCTGATTAAATCTGAATTCTGGGGAGGCAGCTCCAGCAGTTTCGGAGATCGAGGAAAAAAGTGAAAAAGCCATTTGACGATCAAAAATAATCATTAGCTCATTAGATATGCACATCAAATTGTGAGATATTGTATAGAGATTGTGAGATATTGTATAGAGAATGAATATAAACTTTGTTTACATTGATTAACCCGTAGAATTGTTTATATATGTTAGACTTCGCAGCGCTTTTGCGCTTCGATATTTTGCCTCTACGCAGCTAAAGCAGCGCGATTGCTTTTGAAAAAAGTTTAACATTTCCAAAATATTACAATATATAAAAAAAACTTTTTTTTTTTCAAAAAATGTCGATTTTTTTCAAAAACTTCAAAATTTTTGGTACGTACGCAATTTGCCTTAAGCCACGATGCCATACACCACCAATTAATTCATCGTTTCATTTCAAGATTTTATTACCTATTAGGATAATTACCCAAAAATAAGTTAATTGAACAAGATTGTTACCATTTTTTCTAACGTTTCCTGTTAACTTAGTCCTTTATAGTGGTCATAGCCATTTTTGATTAAAATTAAAATAAATTGATAGAATATCTTTATATAAATATTGGAAATTAAGAGGAAGAGTAGAAATTAAAACTTTCCTGTTTCTAAATATGCAACATTTAAGTTGTTAATCCATGTCAATTTATGAGCCAAATTCCACGTATATGAGCATACACCTATTTTGCAAATCCAGGACAAAGTTTCTTATAGTCATGTTAGAAATTTGAAGTGTTTACCAGATATATCAAATTAGTGCTTCATATTCATGTGAATATGATCAGATTTTAGTAATATTAATCTAAGGCGAAGACATCTGGGTTAATCGACGTTATGAATTATATATAATTGGTATCGGAGATTCAATATTAAACTATCTTATGTCACTATCTCAAAATTGATTTTAACACCCCCATGAAAACTCAAAGCTATTGACGTAGATAAATTGCAAAGATTAAACAGTTGCTTAAAAATTGATAGAGATGATCGAAGATAGTTTGAGACGTACGTTATTATTTTATTAAACAACAATTCATAATTAATAGATTAAAACATTTTATAATATTTTAGTTGCTCGTTGTTTATAGTGCTTTTCAATTTTTGTCGGGTAGAAGTAAAGGTATTGAAAACAATATAGATATTATAAAAGAATTATATAAGAATTATAAATGATCATTTATGAAGAAAAAAATTCAAAAACGTAAATATGTTTAATAAAAATTAGAATCACAAGTTTAATAAAAAAAAAATTAAAAAATCGATATCCATTGTACACCTCTATATCCCGTGTTTTTCTGGAGTTACATCGTTTACAAAAGCCAATACGATATACATTTCTCACGCGTCGGTGTGAGTAAAACAATATCCTTTTGCCATATGCATGATTTATCGGCGTTTTTGCCAAGCCATTATATTACCTCTGCGGAATAGAGTGAAACAATACCTGTATGAATATACCTAATGTATATAGATAATGAAAAAATAAAAATCGACTACAGATGACGGTGCTTTTGTAATAATATATAGATATATAGATATATAAGTAGAATATTATAAGTGGAACAAATTATATTTATGTATTTATTTAAATTGTCAAAAAACAGACGTGGATAAGTTTAATAATACATTACATAGCCATTATATTACCTGTAACGATAAATTTGATTTCAAAAATTTCTAAGTGTTGGTTCTCGAAAAACGACTTATTTGAACGTGTCGTGTAACAGAATCTTCATTTATAGTTTGTACTAATGATAAATTTAAGAACTTATATTCAAATTCTATTTGATTCGCATATAAATCTTATAAGGCCCTTTTTAAGATTGTTTGACTATTGTATTTTTGAACTCAGTCTTCAATATATTTCATTTAATATTGTATTTTTTTATATTTTTTGAATAATGTTACGAAGCTTTCTTCAAAGTTTACATTATCAGTATAATCCTATCCATTTCTCGGGATTTGGTGCTTATATTTTCTATATTCTCACACACAGGTTCATAAATTCAGTACCGTGTCAAGATAGTGACAAAATGTTTTTGAAATTTAATTATTTTAGTGCAAAATAAATAAGATTTAATCAGTCATTTATAAAATTAATAAATTTTCTGAAATTTAAACTGATGTTCAAACAATTCATAGGATCAAAACGTCTGTAACATTGAACTTTATTCATATAAAGTTAATGCAAAAAAATCTAGTTTTAAAAAAATAAATTGGATAAAATAGCCAATTCATTAAATTAAAAAAATAAAAATAGTGTTAACATTTATTTATTCACACGATTTCATAAGGAAGAGCACAGCAAATAGAACTAGTCGTGGTGTATGGCATCGTGCCTTAAGGCAAATTGCTGGAACTTCCCGTATCATAACGAAATGTTCGAGGAATATTGAATGTTTTTTGAATAGATTATTATAAATACAGTAAAATTGACTAATTTTTATAAAAATTATATAAACTAAACTGCAAAGTTAAAATTATTTATTTGAAGTTTACAAGTGTGCTTTAAAACTATGGCAAGTATTAAAATTAAAATCTGAATAATTTACTATATACAAAAAAAAATCTTGAAAAAAAAATCCCGAAACAATTGTTTTGCCAACACAAGCAGAAAGTTTTTTGAATCATTCTAATCTTAGTTCTTTCAAAAACTGCAATTTTTTTGTACATTTAGCTCCGTATCTTCTTCAAAATAACTGGACCTGCCTTTGCCAGAAACTAATCCCCACTTCTCCCCATCATTACGAATTGAATGTTTTTTGGTTCATTCAAATCGGATACTCCGTTCTCTCAAAAACTCGATTTTTATTTTCTGCACTCTTTGCACCGTATCTCCAAAACGGCTGGACCTGTCTTTGCTAAAATGTGATCAGCACATCTCCCTAGCAATAGGAATCGAATGTTTTTTAGACCATTTATAAAATGTTTTGATAAATTTAAAAAAAAACACCGTCAAAAACACTTTTGACTCTAAGAGCAATGCGTCTACAAATCGTGTTAATGTGAAACTTGTGCATTGGAAACTTGTTCAAATAAACATACTACATCTTTCTCCCTTTTTGATAGCATACATTTATGACTAATAGAATATAAATTGAAGATTATAAATAATAATGTATATTTATTTTATATTATATTGCTGCATTCTGTACAACATACAAATAGTAGCATAACTCAAAGTCACATTTTAATAACAAACCAATTTATACTTTTTTTTAAAATATTCGTGTTTTTGATAGAGTTTATTTCGCTTATAAATTTAATCATTTTTGACATCCGCTTTGTGCAAAACACAAAGTTGTTTATTTTTCATTACTCAATTTTGACGTTTTGCTTTTGATACCGATCGCTTATGATGCCCTTTAATTATTATTAAATCCATTAGCTATTCATGCGTTTGACATGTATTTTAAATTAATTCAGGTGTGCGATTTATAACTGAATAATTAATTTTTAATTAAAATTGGTTGACCTTTAGATGACATGCGTTTTTCAATCGTTCATAGAATTATTTAACGAGGTAAAAACACATATTGTTCTTATTTATTCTGCATATGATAGGAATACAATGAAAATTATAAAACTGGAAAATTATCTAAATATATATATTATAATTCTAGGTATTTTCCAAAGTACGCAATTACCATGTATTTAAATATTTGTGATTTAATTATTGATATTGAATAATCGGTTTATGTTTATAATAATCCGGAAGTTGCCACAAGGAAAAATGTCACTTACCACTAGTTATTTTATGATTTATGATTATTACGATATTATTAAATTATAACTGAATTACATAATCAATTCAAGTACTGCGACTATTCTAATATATTTTCGAAATAAATCACAAATTTATTAGCCGATTCGAACTGCGGTAAAAATCTAATGTTATAAAAAATAATGGAGGTTCGTTCATGAAATTCTTTCAGCAAACGACTGTAAAATAATTCAGAACAAATTTGACGTTTTATGTTTTAGAAGGCGCCGGTTTCTCGATAAAATTTTATTTCGCATGTACGTAGTCTACTGTTAAGTTATTGAAACTCTTTGTGGTTACATAATGACATTTCTTCTTTATTGCTTTCTGAGCTAATTTTTTAGTCTAATATTAAATTTACGTTATTTTTGAAAGAATTGAAAGTACTTGTATAATAAATTTTTATACACTAATAAAACTTATATTTCTACATTTTTATAATAATTGTTTGTATACAGGATGTGCCGGAACTCAACGTTAATCTGCAACGGCGTGATAATAATGACCTTAACTGTCCCGAAAAAAATGTTTAAAAAAAAGTTCACGACAATTAATTAATTGAATATGCCATCTCTCGCATATTGGAGCTTTCATATATAATAAACATTTGATATAATTGTGAAGAAAATGCACTAACAATTTTATTTCTTTTCTCAAAATTTTTTATCATGGAACTATCAAGTATTCTACCAGTTTACAATCCCGATTAAATTCGCTGACTTTGAACAAAACTTGCCCACCCACTTTAATACACTATTTTTAAAGAAGAGCCTTTCAAATTCGACGTATCTTTAATAATTTAAATTAATAGTTCTAATAATTATTCTTGTGGTTTTAAAAATGTTATTTACCGTTTCAGTTCCTAAGTAAAAATCAACAATAATCGAAAAATCGTCACAATATCACCAAAGCCCTAAATTTCACTTAAAAGCTCATAATTTTTAAACAACGTAAAATAATTTATAAATTAATAATAATCAAAAAAATGTCGAGACAGTTAATGTGAATACTATCATAATATTATATTATGAATAAAGTATAATGATATAAGTTTTTTCATATTTGTTTTGATAAATAAGCAGTTCATTATTGTCTATCAAGGTCATATATACACATTTTCAACGTTCTCTAAAGATTATATATTATATGTAGTACTATATTATATGTGATAAGTCTACCCTTGCATTTGTCCTAAAAAACTAGAAAAAAAATATTTAAAAATCCGTTACATTTATGAAAATCGTATTAAAGAAAACTGTATTTGACTTAAGTATAGTCAAAAAATTTCAAACGGTTCTTACCTCGTTTTGTCTCAATTATTCATACATATTAAAATGTTTATTAAATTATTTATACCATATTTATATCATATGTTCTTGAAAAAATATTTTTGTGTGATTCTTTAGATAAATGACATTACTTTTAAGTTAATATCGAAATTCCAAAACACACTATTGAATTCAAATGCCTAAAAATATAAAACGGTAGGCTCTATATATAAATCATATACCGACCCATATAACGTCATAATACTACACATTCAGCCATTTGCGATACTAGGAATCGTACGTTCAAAAGATTATCTTGCCGATATGAAGCTTTCGGACAGGAAACAATCGAGCTTTTGCTGAAGATTATGTATTTCATACGATTTAATCTCAGCAGCTTTTCGTAATTGTTTCAATACTGAGCATCGTTTTGTTCACGATCGTTCCCATGTATCGATTGCAACTGATCGCTTTTCTTTGATATATTGAACAATTATTAATATAGTAATTGTCAATATAGTTTTGAGAGATTCAATCCAATTGAAGAAAAGCCTTGTAAAAATGATAATATTATACTATTCACTACTATTTATCAAAATATAGAGAAAAAACAGTTTTATTATCTGTCATTGAAATAAGAGGTTTATAATAAAAAAATAAAATAATAAACTATTTAGCAAGCCGTAATATTTCAGTAAGATCTATAAGACCATGATATATATCGCCAAAAAAGTTCTATAAAAGTCGGCTTAATTTTTTTTTCAACAGTTAATTACAAGCAAACGGTTCAGTAAATTTTTACCTAAAACTAATTAGTACCATTCCCAACTAATATATTTGGAACAATTTTAGATTTTTTTAAATCGATTCGGTAGTATGAGCTTAAATGTGGATGAGAAGTTTAACACTTTTTTTCTAAATTACAAACATCGATGTCTAATTTTGAAAAATGCTAAAAAACGATACTAATTTTTACAAACTTTGACGAATTTTTGAATTTTTGAATCTAAACGAGTTGTCGTAGGGCCGTAATATTTTAATATGATTTATAAGACTATGGTATCTACTGTCAAAAAAAATCAGAATGGCTTGAAACGTTAAAAAAATATAAAATTATCGAATCGAATTTTTTGATGAAAGCATAAACTCCTTCGGGAAGTTTATAAATTAAATGTTCGAAAATAATTGCTTTTTTCACAATATTTCTATAGACTCACAATCGTAATATTAGGAATAATTATTACTACATATATCATTTTCCTTTTTTTTACCAACCCCTGGTTTCCCATATGCCATGCATTTTTTTATCCCCCGAGTCAGCAGTGTTAAACAAAAAATGTTTGGTTATTCACAAGGGCGTGACAGTGAACTAGGACAATTCTCCGCATGGGTTTTTGCCAATTCATCTGAATTAGCTTCATTTCAGCTTTCCTGTAGGCAGCAAGAACTATAACTTCTATAATTACACGTCGTATGTTTACGTCAAGAACAAAAACATATATTAACTTGTGTATATGGAGTTATAAAGATCAAGAAAGTAATCAACGTCTTTGATATTATGCTACGTGTTTTGCGACGTAAACAATAATTAGTGGGTATAGAATATTTTGTAAATTGACTTGTTTGAAATTCTAATTTAGAACTTGACGTGGCCTTTAAATTGGGTGTTACATTTACATTACTCAACAAGCGATGAGATTAGAGTGTAAAGTTACCAAAAATACTATAATTAAAGTATTAAATACGGCATTATCAATATGTTTTAGAACGCTTTTTCAATGTTTTAATTTTCATAATCATAATATCAAATATTTTTAACAAATCATTGACAAACTTCATTTAGAACTCAGAGTATTCTATTGAACTTAAATAGTCAAGATACTTCAATAAGTTTTAAGACATATAAAAGTCTTCGAACTCAAAAAAAAAAACAGGATATATTCCTAGTAAACCCTTGCTTCATGATGCCAAATTTATACTTTCTAATTTGGAAACAATTCGAGCATTTCGTATACATTTTGTATTTAAATTATACCTAAATATAAAAACAAATTGTAATTAATTTTTATCAAATAGTGTACCTAGTACCTACTCTATTCTCTATGGGTGCTTGATAATTACGAAAATATAAAATGTATTATTAAAATTTTTGATTACTTCAAAGAGATTTACCAATCATAAGGTTTTTATGATATTTGGATATTAAGCTCGTTTTTCAGTTGATATCTCATGATTTGTATGGTAATTTTTAATCTTTAACTGCTAAAGTTTAGAAGACCTAATGTAACATTGTAATGTAACATTGATTAATCTAGTACTGTTAGACAAAGTATCGACTAATTTTCACAAAAAAGTACACACTTTATGATTTTTGATATTTGCTTTATTCGGGAAATACTTCTACAAAATATAGAGTAAGGATAAAAATAAAAACCGATATTGTTTAATATAAATAAAAAAAGTTATCTACAAAGTCATACCATTATTAACGTCCCGAAAGATGTATGTTTTCGTAAAAAAATCCAATTTTTTTATTTTATGTTTTCAAGATGTTTCAAGCCATTTTAAATTTAATGAGACCAAATTTAGAAGAAGTATGTGTGCATGTATGTATGGAAACAGATTTTTTGTCGTAAATCGACGTTTTTTCAAAAACCTGAACCGATTTCAAAAATTTAAAAGTCATTCGATGTATCTCGATGAGGACTAGCGTTTATAAATTTTGCACGACGATCGGCCGAGCCGTTTCTTTGTAATTTGGAAAAAAGGGTCAAATTTTTGTCCACATTTAAGCTCATACTACCGAATCGATTTTAAAAAATCGAAAAACTGTTCGAAAGATATTAGTTGGGCATGATGTTGATTAGATTTAGTTTAATCTACCGAGCCGTTTTCTTGTAATTAACTGTGGAAAAAAAATTAAGACGATTTTTATGGAACTTTTTTTGGCGATATAAGGCTTGTATCATGGTCTTATAGAACCTACTGAAATATTACGGCCCTACGACTAGTAGTTTAATTTTAAAAATTCATCAAAGTTTGAAAAAATGAGTAGTATTTTTGACGTTTGTTAAAATTAAAATCAGACGATTTACTTGGTATAACGATAGAGTACTTGGTCTTAATGAACATACTAAAGTCAAACAAAAAAACTAATTGAAGTCCTACGAAAACTGGTTCAATTATATAAATTATTGATTTTTGAAAATTTGCTTTTAGAAAATACTCCGAGTTAACGTGTTCATTCGTTTTCAATTATATGTAATAAATCTTCTCGGAAAACTTTTAATCACTCATAAATTAATTTATATTTTATTGATTAAGTCGATTATTTAAATATATCAAAAAGTTTATGTAACTTGCTCCAGGCAAAATACCAATACCAACTAGTTTTAATTTATTAATGTGTTTTTTTTATAAAAAAATTATATGGTAATGGACTTTATGTTGAGTTTTGCGTAATGATCAGCCGATTCTCATCAATAATTCCGATCTAATTGAAAATTGAAAAATTGAAAATTGAAAAAAAGATATCAGATTGTGCTAATTAATTATTTGTAAAGATCGTCGGCGATAATATTATAACAAGGTTCATGATATTAATGAGCATCCTAAAATATATTCTTATAAAAATTAATTAATTGTACGAGTTCATTAAAGTTTAGACTAATGGAACTAACGGGTCAAAATTTTTAAATGCTATTGAAACAATCCTAAAGCTTTATTCTTATTCGTTAAGTCAATTTTTTAAATATTGGGTTCAAGGAAAGGTCAAATTGCCGTTACACAAAATGCCACTTACACGCAGTTTAATTATTCAAATCATTATATTCCCGATAATTCATAGTAATTAATTTGGAAATATATTTAGTTTAGAACTTTAACTTAATTATTACGTATTTCAAACACACAACTGATTATTATAGTAGATATTTAGTTGAAAACATAATTGGAAAATCTAGTAAGCGCTAAAATGAAAACTTTTCCCCTTTTCTCTCCCGGCGCAGATGTGTTTGACAAATGTAATATTCTATTACTGATGACATTTCTATATTGAAAGTGCAGCTATAGAAAAAACTGAATACGTTCCAAAAGTGACATTTGAATCCAACTACAATAGCTTTCAATTTGGGTATATTTGAAACTCAGACAATGGCACGCAATGTGGTTTGTCCGAGTTCATAGGGTTACCCATGGTTTACCTCTCGTACAAAGTTATGTGTTTAATGAACCCGAAATACTATACATGATTCGCATTTAACCTAATTGAAAATAAAATCTAATTAGTTAAATTCCCATTTGTCTATGTGGTGCGTAACATGTTTAATTAACTATAAAATTTGTAGAACATTCGAAATAATCACGTTCACATGTGCATATTAAGTACTTATAGTTACGAAGTTATAGAGCATTTAAGTACCTACAAGATTCTTCCTATCAATTTATATCATTTTTGCACAACCATCGTCTCAATGGAACATTTGTAGAAAGTAATTAAGATGCTGCAAAAATTTGCAGTTATTATACCCTGGTCATATTCAATTGGCATTCAATTTAGTCATCTTAAGTACTACCACAAATGATATTCCATATAGAGTAGGTAGAATTGTAAACAAATTAAGCATGTTAGGGACCGCCCATTAATCACGTGAGGTTTTTAGGGGGAGGGGGGGTTTAACAAAAAATCACGAAATATCACGTGGGGGAGGGGGGTATAGTAAGATATCACGTGTATTTATTTTTTAACTGATTTTTAAAAAAAAAATCAAACATTTTCAAAAAAAGAATCAAAAATTTTTGTTTTTTCACGTAACTAAAAATACACGTGATGTTTGGTGGGGGAGGGGGGGTAATTTTAAATATCACCACGTATCACCAAGGGGGAGGGGGGGTCCAAAAATCCTTAAAAACTAGCTCACGTGATTAATGGACGCCCCCTTAACTTATTGTAAAAATAAGTTGATGTCAGTGAAAATTTGAATAAGCTTCTCAAGGGTCTTCTCCATAAATTTTGTATAACATCAATTAAAAGATGTGCAAATGTAAACGATGTCATTGTAACATGTACAATGTTCGAATTTATACATTTTAGTCTATAAATTATAAGATTTTAGAATATCTTAGCTATGAATATTTAATTATATTTACTAAATGTTTGATTCAAGACCCATTGCAATTTATATTGTAGAAAAATCAGGTGTTATTGCTGTTAAAATTAGTTTGGCATTTTCTTGTAAATCGTTACAATATTGTATCTGCGCAAAAGCTTTTTTAAAGTATATTCAGAAAAGAGATGGAATATTATTAAATTTAATAAAAATAATCACATCCTATAGTTTATGAATATTTAGCTAAAAGTAAATCATTTATAATTCTATGACGTACATTTGCATGGATCATAATATATACTTAACATTAATAATAGTAATTAAATTGAACTCAATACATCAATTAATCATCCCAGGTGTCAGCTATCAACAGAGAATAAATCATTGCAAACTGATCATCACGTGGGGCTATACATAAGCCTTGTCCACAATGGAGTTTCATTCCTGACCTGATGACCGGAATTTAATTAAGGAAATTGAATTTTAAGGCTTTGTAATACACGTGAAATGAACCATAAAAAATAGGAAAAGTCCACAATAGTTCATAAACTAAAAACAATATAAAATTTATTAAAATATATTGCAATTGTAAAAAAGTAGAGCTTTGATCTTGCAACTAAAAAATTGCAGGTTCATTTTCTGACTGTGTTAGGCTGAATTTTGAGTGAAGATTTGCTTTTGGAACATTCGAGCAACAAATTAAATACATTTCACAATTAAATATATATATATATATATATATATATATAGCATAATTAGAAAAAAAACATTCGGCTTGCGTTCTATAATAGCTTTAGAAAATTATATACAGTCGTCCATGAACTAAAAATATAAAATTTTCCAAAATATTTTACAAATAAAAGGCTTCAAGTTCAATTTTGTGCTCAGGCAGATATCAAGCTGTAGCCAAATTAGGTTTTACTTGGCAATATTTATACGATTTTAAGTAAAAATACTGTTTTGGAATATTAAAGAAACGATATAATATGATCATAATTAGGATCATGTATAGAGATAATCAGAAAAACAACAAATACAAAAAAACTTCCAGAATTACCAAAAGCCAGTTATCATGATTCCCAACTGATATCCTAAAAACAGTTAAACTAGAGTTTTTAAAAGTGGTTCAGGATTTTTGACCAGAAAGTTGACCAACAACTTTGCACCATCTATTAATTAGCAATCGTCTCAGAAAACTGATCTTTATCGAATTCCTATAAACGTTTTTTAAATTTTTAAAATTGGTGCAGCTGTTTTTGAGAAATCATTGACAAAGTCAAATTTATCAAAACAAAATTTTCCTAAGTTATGATGAATGATTGAAAATTGGGTTGTTAAAAATTACACAAAATGCATTTTGTTAATGGGTAATATTTCAGTCATTTAAGGTTAAACTAGGTAGAATATTGGAATTTGAGATACCCAGCTGTAAGTCTGTAAATACTTGTATATTGACACCCTAAAGTTGTCTTAAAATCTACATATGGTATTGACAGACAACCATATGTAGTTTTTGAGACAACTTCAGGGTATCAATATACAACTATTTACAGACCTACAGTTGAGTATCTCAAATTCCAATATTTTATAATAACTGGACTATAAAAAAATAGTGAAATAGAAACAAAGTTGTTATAAGTGATCTTATAGCAGGTTGCATTAACTTCCCGAAGTGTGTAAATAATCGATTTAATCGTTCTGTCTACCATTAATGGAAATTATCCTTGCCCGGCATTGCTGCATCAATAAAAAGTCAGCACTATTAGATAAATTCTAATAATAAAATCATCATAAATTGTTGGATTAACCATTGGTTTACCATCTGAAAATACAAAGTAGGGAGTCTAACAGCTCATAGCACGCAAGGTTCTGATAGCTTTTAAGATACAGGAATGAAAATAATAATGATAATAAACATCTGTACATTCAGTCCCGTGTACCTGTTTAAGTATCTACCTGTCCACCTGTAATATGCCCACCTGTTATCTGCCTACCAATGCACTTGTTCTTTGGATTACCAGTCTATTAGTATATGAGTCTATATACATGCCTTCTTTTCGACTCTTTTACTTGATTACGTTTAACTGTATAACTGTCCAACTTTCTACAACCGCTTACCAGAGTATTTTTCTTATTTTTACTTCATAGCCTGTTTACCTGTGTACCTGTTTACCTATTTGTAGATGAAACAATGATAATTTGTAAATATCGCATTTGATAAATGATTGTCAATTTCTGCATTTTTGATTGTTTTACTATTACTATGACTTACCCTGAGGAAAATTAAAAAAGAGCAATTAATAGTATTTTCTAAAGTCAACATTTAACACCATAAACAGTCATCTATGTAATCAAATGTCCTAACCATCGTCCGAATAATGCGAATGTAAGCCCCCTTGCGGTTCGCTCCGTGGTTTTATTTCAAACCTGATTGGGGGTCTTCGTTAAAACCACGTTAAGACATCATAGCAACATAATCTTGTCGCTTTAGGGAATACCAATTATTCAACGAGACGTTAGATACAATAGAACAAAGGTCTTCCCGGGTCGAAAGGGTCCGACCGAACTACAAACTTTTGCTCGTTTATATCTGCGTGACCTGTTCAAATGCCATGTCAACGGATCCACTTTGTATAAATATGTATATGATCCATCGTTCTCTTATGACGCAAGATGTATTGTTAAGTTGAGAGCTGGGGAAGATTCTAGCAAACTTGCGAACAGAAAGTTTTCTGAATACTTCGGAAAAAAATTCCATCCAAGTTCTAAAGATGATTGTATGGGTACCAGTCATATGATGATATCCTGATGATATTTAAATGCACTGCATATAAAAATTTGAAGAAAAGTGTTTCAAACGGAATTAAAATGAATATACTAGTAAAATTACTTAATAAAAAATAATGTATTCTTACATAAACATAGTTACTTATAAAACGTCATCATTCAAATAATTTATATAGGGGGAAGTCCCCTAGTGGCGGACACCTAAGGTTATTTATAAATAAATCGAAAAAATTTTACGAAATGTTTATTAAATTATGATTTATGTTAGATAACAAAGTTAAAAATCAAACTAAATTAATAAAACCGCAATCTCTGCTAAAAATAATTAATACTATCAATCAAACTTTGGTATCAAAAAATATGATTTTAAATAGTGGCACCTAGTATTGTACATTTCAAAATAACCCGCATTGATCACATATGTAGCCATCTCCACACTCTGGAATGTCTGCACATTTGTGTTCGACAAATATTCTTAGATATTGCAAAAAAAGTCACTATTCATCCACCCTTTTGGCTGGGCCATCCATAAGCTTTTCATTCTTGACTAGGAAATACGAAAAATGAGGGTATGTAGTGACCGTTAGCACTCATATAGAACAAAAAATTAATAATTAGAATAATTACGTATATTCTCACAAGAAATATCAATATGTTTACTGTCCGGCCTAAGGGACGATTAGTGTCCGGTGCTAAGGGACAAACATTTCGTTCATTTGGTGGCACTACTAAAATTGGTTAGAAGATCTAATGATTAACTAATTACCATTTTACGAATAACAATCAAGTACAACTGTTATCTTAACAATAATCAAATATACTTTTGCAAATAGTTTACGAGCTAATTGATATCGAATCATTAAATGCTTGAAAGAAGGGTATTCATAATTTAAATTAAATATTTTTTTAGATTTTTTATTTATAGAGATTTTTTAGTTAATACATATGGGTATCATTTGATCGTGAGATTGCATTATTTAAATTTATAGTTCACGTACATTTATTGACAATTTATACTTGGGTGATAGCAAGTCGCTAGGTCAGAGATTTGTGAAATATTTATATTTTTGGTTTATATACTATCGAAGTGGTGCTTTTTTTCTTGCACCTGAATATTTTTTTTCAGCTGTTGGGCTGAAAGTTATCCTTACCTCGTATTTTAGATAGTAACCCAACGGTTGATCGATCCATATTTCATTATTTTTATTATTAAAATTTTATAAAAAGACTGATATATTATTTATTTTTATGCAACAATGCCCGGGAAAGACTGATTTCACTTAAAAATATTTGAATACATATGTATGTTGTTATAGAATAACCATAAATAGTGTGAAATGGTTCTAATATTATAATGTTGAAGATTCTAAAACAAAATATCAATTCCTACTTATTTTTCAATTATAAAAAAACAATGATTTTCAGCTCTTCCATTAAATCATATATGGACCGTACCCAACAAAGATTCACTGGATGGTCACCGATGCAAAGATACAAAATCTTTGATAAACAGACTCGAATATAAGGCAAACAATAAATTTCTATATATAACCGATATCAAAGTGGAAATATGGCCTAGCTAAATATATGTTCTAAAATTATATGTGCCTATGTTATGTTTAATAATATATCTCGAAGGAATTTTGGATGAAACTATATTGTATACAAAATTGAAATGTGACATAGAATAGACAGAAAATCACTTTTCTAGATCTTATATAAATTAC
>NW_020537324.1:26199600-26314600 GCF_003426905.1 Ctenocephalides felis
AAATTTGACCCTTTTTTCCAAATTACAAAGAAAGAAACGGCTCGGCCGATCGTCGTGCAAAAAATTATAAAACGCTAGTCCTAGTCCTCGAGATACATCGAATGACTTTTAAATTTTTGAAATCGGTTCAGGTTTTTGAAAAAACGTCGATTTACGACAAAAAATCTGTTTCCATACATACATGCACACATACTTCTTCTAAATTTGGTCTCATTAAATTTAAAATGGCTTGAAACATCTTGAAAACATAAAATAAAAAAATTGGATTTTTTTACGAAAACATACATCTTTCGGGACGTTAATAATGGTATGACTTTGTAGATAACTTTTTTTATTTATATTAAACAATATCGGTTTTTATTTTTATCCTTGCTCTATATTTTGTAGAAGTATTTCCCGAATAAAGCAAATATCAAAAATCATAAAGTGTGTACTTTTTTGTGAAAATTAGTCGATACTTTGTCTAACAGTACTAGATTAATCAATGTTACATTACAATGTTACATTAGGTCTTCTAAACTTTAGCAGTTAAAGATTAAAAATTACCATACAAATCATGAGATATCAACTGAAAAACGAGCTTAATATCAAAATATCATAAAAACCTTATGATGAATAAATCTCTTTGAAGTAATCAAAAATTTTAATAATACATTTTATATTTTCGTAATTATCAAGCACCCATAGAGAATAGAGTAGGTACTAGGTACACTATTTGATAAAAATTAATTACAATTTGTTTTTATATTTAGGTATAATTTAAATACAAAATGTATACGAAATGCTCGAATTGTTTCCAAATTAGAAAGTATAAATTTGGCATCATGAAGCAAGGGTTTACTAGGAATATATCCTGTTTTTTTTTTTGAGTTCGAAGACTTTTATATGTCTTAAAACTTATTGAAGTATCTTGACTATTTAAGTTCAATAGAATACTCTGAGTTCTAAATGAAGTTTGTCAATGATTTGTTAAAAATATTTGATATTATGATTATGAAAATTAAAACATTGAAAAAGCGTTCTAAAACATATTGATAATGCCGTATTTAATACTTTAATTATAGTATTTTTGGTAACTTTACACTCTAATCTCATCGCTTGTTGAGTAATGTAAATGTAACACCCAATTTAAAGGCCACGTCAAGTTCTAAATTAGAATTTCAAACAAGTCAATTTACAAAATATTCTATACCCACTAATTATTGTTTACGTCGCAAAACACGTAGCATAATATCAAAGACGTTGATTACTTTCTTGATCTTTATAACTCCATATACACAAGTTAATATATGTTTTTGTTCTTGACGTAAACATACGACGTGTAATTATAGAAGTTATAGTTCTTGCTGCCTACAGGAAAGCTGAAATGAAGCTAATTCAGATGAATTGGCAAAAACCCATGCGGAGAATTGTCCTAGTTCACTGTCACGCCCTTGTGAATAACCAAACATTTTTTGTTTAACACTGCTGACTCGGGGGATAAAAAAATGCATGGCATATGGGAAACCAGGGGTTGGTAAAAAAAAGGAAAATGATATATGTAGTAATAATTATTCCTAATATTACGATTGTGAGTCTATAGAAATATTGTGAAAAAAGCAATTATTTTCGAACATTTAATTTATAAACTTCCCGAAGGAGTTTATGCTTTCATCAAAAAATTCGATTCGATAATTTTATATTTTTTTAACGTTTCAAGCCATTCTGATTTTTTTTGACAGTAGATACCATAGTCTTATAAATCATATTAAAATATTACGGCCCTACGACAACTCGTTTAGATTCAAAAATTCAAAAATTCGTCAAAGTTTGTAAAAATTAGTATCGTTTTTTAGCATTTTTCAAAATTAGACATCGATGTTTGTAATTTAGAAAAAAAGTGTTAAACTTCTCATCCACATTTAAGCTCATACTACCGAATCGATTTAAAAAAATCTAAAATTGTTCCAAATATATTAGTTGGGAATGGTACTAATTAGTTTTAGGTAAAAATTTACTGAACCGTTTGCTTGTAATTAACTGTTGAAAAAAAAAATTAAGCCGACTTTTATAGAACTTTTTTGGCGATATATATCATGGTCTTATAGATCTTACTGAAATATTACGGCTTGCTAAATAGTTTATTATTTTATTTTTTTATTATAAACCTCTTATTTCAATGACAGATAATAAAACTGTTTTTTTCTCTCTATTTTGATAAATAGTAGTGAATAGTATAATATTATCATTTTTACAAGGCTTTTCTTCAATTGGATTGAATCTCTCAAAACTATATTGACAATTACTATATTAATAATTGTTCAATATATCAAAGAAAAGCGATCAGTTGCAATCGATACATGGGAACGATCGTGAACAAAACGATGCTCAGTATTGAAACAATTACGAAAAGCTGCTGAGATTAAATCGTATGAAATACATAATCTTCAGCAAAAGCTCGATTGT
The DNA here is from genome assembly GCF_003426905.1 of Ctenocephalides felis. Lineage (NCBI taxonomy): Eukaryota > Metazoa > Arthropoda > Insecta > Siphonaptera > Pulicidae > Ctenocephalides > Ctenocephalides felis. The sequence goes on from NW_020537324.1 coordinate 26,202,046, forward strand.
TTCCTGTCCGAAAGCTTCATATCGGCAAGATAATCTTTTGAACGTACGATTCCTAGTATCGCAAATGGCTGAATGTGTAGTATTATGACGTTATATGGGTCGGTATATGATTTATATATAGAGCCTACCGTTTTATATTTTTAGGCATTTGAATTCAATAGTGTGTTTTGGAATTTCGATATTAACTTAAAAGTAATGTCATTTATCTAAAGAATCACACAAAAATATTTTTTCAAGAACATATGATATTAATATGGTATAAATAATTTAATAAACATTTTAATATGTATGAATAATTGAGACAAAACGAGGTAAGAACCGTTTGAAATTTTTTGACTATACTTAAGTCAAATACAGTTTTCTTTAATACGATTTTCATAAATGTAACGGATTTTTAAATATTTTTTTTCTAGTTTTTTAGGACAAATGCAAGGGTAGACTTATCACATATAATATAGTACTACATATAATATATAATCTTTAGAGAACGTTGAAAATGTGTATATATGACCTTGATAGACAATAATGAACTGCTTATTTATCAAAACAAATATAAAAAAACTTATATCATTATACTTTATTCATAATATAATATTATGATAGTATTCACATTAACTGTCTCGACATTTTTTTGATTATTATTAATTTATAAATTATTTTACGTTGTTTAAAAATTATGAGCTTTTAAGTGAAATTTAGGGCTTTGGTGATATTGTGACGATTTTTCGATTATTGTTGATTTTTACTTAGGAACTGAAACGGTAAATAACATTTTTAAAACCACAAGAATAATTATTAGAACTATTAATTTAAATTATTAAAGATACGTCGAATTTGAAAGGCTCTTCTTTAAAAATAGTGTATTAAAGTGGGTGGGCAAGTTTTGTTCAAAGTCAGCGAATTTAATCGGGATTGTAAACTGGTAGAATACTTGATAGTTCCATGATAAAAAATTTTGAGAAAAGAAATAAAATTGTTAGTGCATTTTCTTCACAATTATATCAAATGTTTATTATATATGAAAGCTCCAATATGCGAGAGATGGCATATTCAATTAATTAATTGTCGTGAACTTTTTTTTAAACATTTTTTTCGGGACAGTTAAGGTCATTATTATCACGCCGTTGCAGATTAACGTTGAGTTCCGGCACATCCTGTATACAAACAATTATTATAAAAATGTAGAAATATAAGTTTTATTAGTGTATAAAAATTTATTATACAAGTACTTTCAATTCTTTCAAAAATAACGTAAATTTAATATTAGACTAAAAAATTAGCTCAGAAAGCAATAAAGAAGAAATGTCATTATGTAACCACAAAGAGTTTCAATAACTTAACAGTAGACTACGTACATGCGAAATAAAATTTTATCGAGAAACCGGCGCCTTCTAAAACATAAAACGTCAAATTTGTTCTGAATTATTTTACAGTCGTTTGCTGAAAGAATTTCATGAACGAACCTCCATTATTTTTTATAACATTAGATTTTTACCGCAGTTCGAATCGGCTAATAAATTTGTGATTTATTTCGAAAATATATTAGAATAGTCGCAGTACTTGAATTGATTATGTAATTCAGTTATAATTTAATAATATCGTAATAATCATAAATCATAAAATAACTAGTGGTAAGTGACATTTTTCCTTGTGGCAACTTCCGGATTATTATAAACATAAACCGATTATTCAATATCAATAATTAAATCACAAATATTTAAATACATGGTAATTGCGTACTTTGGAAAATACCTAGAATTATAATATATATATTTAGATAATTTTCCAGTTTTATAATTTTCATTGTATTCCTATCATATGCAGAATAAATAAGAACAATATGTGTTTTTACCTCGTTAAATAATTCTATGAACGATTGAAAAACGCATGTCATCTAAAGGTCAACCAATTTTAATTAAAAATTAATTATTCAGTTATAAATCGCACACCTGAATTAATTTAAAATACATGTCAAACGCATGAATAGCTAATGGATTTAATAATAATTAAAGGGCATCATAAGCGATCGGTATCAAAAGCAAAACGTCAAAATTGAGTAATGAAAAATAAACAACTTTGTGTTTTGCACAAAGCGGATGTCAAAAATGATTAAATTTATAAGCGAAATAAACTCTATCAAAAACACGAATATTTTAAAAAAAAGTATAAATTGGTTTGTTATTAAAATGTGACTTTGGGTTATGCTACTATTTGTATGTTGTACAGAATGCAGCAATATAATATAAAATAAATATACATTATTATTTATAATCTTCAATTTATATTCTATTAGTCATAAATGTATGCTATCAAAAAGGGAGGAAGATGTAGTATGTTTATTTGAACAAGTTTCCAATGCACAAGTTTCACATTAACACGATTTGTAGACGCATTGCTCTTAGAGTCAAAAGTGTTTTTGACGGTGTTTTTTTTTAAATTTATCAAAACATTTTATAAATGGTCTAAAAAACATTCGATTCCTATTGCTAGGGAGATGTGCTGATCACATTTTAGCAAAGACAGGTCCAGCCGTTTTGGAGATACGGTGCAAAGAGTGCAGAAAATAAAAATCGAGTTTTTGAGAGAACGGAGTATCCGATTTGAATGAACCAAAAAACATTCAATTCGTAATGATGGGGAGAAGTGGGGATTAGTTTCTGGCAAAGGCAGGTCCAGTTATTTTGAAGAAGATACGGAGCTAAATGTACAAAAAAATTGCAGTTTTTGAAAGAACTAAGATTAGAATGATTCAAAAAACTTTCTGCTTGTGTTGGCAAAACAATTGTTTCGGGATTTTTTTTTCAAGATTTTTTTTTGTATATAGTAAATTATTCAGATTTTAATTTTAATACTTGCCATAGTTTTAAAGCACACTTGTAAACTTCAAATAAATAATTTTAACTTTGCAGTTTAGTTTATATAATTTTTATAAAAATTAGTCAATTTTACTGTATTTATAATAATCTATTCAAAAAACATTCAATATTCCTCGAACATTTCGTTATGATACGGGAAGTTCCAGCAATTTGCCTTAAGGCACGATGCCATACACCACTAGTTGAATTTGCTGTGCTCTTCCTTATGGAAACGTGTAAATAACTAAATGTTTATGATAATTTCATTTTGTTAATTCAATGAATTCGCTATTTTATTCAATTTTTTTATTTAAAACTTGATTTTTTGAATTAACTTTATATGAATAAAGTTCAATGTTACAGATGTTTTGATACTATGAATTGTTACATCATCAGTGTAAATTATAGAAAATTTATTAATTTTATAAATGACTGATTAGATTTCATTTATTTTGCACTAAAATAATTTAATTTCAAAAACATTTTGTCACTATCTTGACACGGTACTGAATTTATGAACCTGTGTGTGAGAATATAGAAAATATAAGCACCAAATCCCGAGAAATGGATAGGATTATACTGATAATGTAAACTTTGAAGAAAGCTTCGTAACATTATTCAAAAAATATAAAAAAATACAATATTAAATGAAATATATTGAAGACTGAGTTCAAAAATACAATAGTCAAACAATCTTAAAAAGGGCCTTATAAGATTTATATGCGAATCAAATAGAATTTGAATATAAGTTCTTAAATTTATCATTAGTACAAACTATAAATGAAGATTCTGTTACACGACACGTTCAAATAAGTCGTTTTTCGAGAACCAACACTTAGAAATTTTTGAAATCAAATTTATCGTTACAGGTAATATAATGGCTATGTAATGTATTATTAAACTTATCCACGTCTGTTTTTTGACAATTTAAATAAATACATAAATATAATTTGTTCCACTTATAATATTCTACTTATATATCTATATATCTATATATTATTACAAAAGCACCGTCATCTGTAGTCGATTTTTATTTTTTCATTATCTATATACATTAGGTATATTCATACAGGTATTGTTTCACTCTATTCCGCAGAGGTAATATAATGGCTTGGCAAAAACGCCGATAAATCATGCATATGGCAAAAGGATATTGTTTTACTCACACCGACGCGTGAGAAATGTATATCGTATTGGCTTTTGTAAACGATGTAACTCCAGAAAAACACGGGATATAGAGGTGTACAATGGATATCGATTTTTTAATTTTTTTTTATTAAACTTGTGATTCTAATTTTTATTAAACATATTTACGTTTTTGAATTTTTTTCTTCATAAATGATCATTTATAATTCTTATATAATTCTTTTATAATATCTATATTGTTTTCAATACCTTTACTTCTACCCGACAAAAATTGAAAAGCACTATAAACAACGAGCAACTAAAATATTATAAAATGTTTTAATCTATTAATTATGAATTGTTGTTTAATAAAATAATAACGTACGTCTCAAACTATCTTCGATCATCTCTATCAATTGTTAAGCAACTGTTTAATCTTTGCAATTTATCTACGTCAATAGCTTTGAGTTTTCATGGGGGTGTTAAAATCAATTTTGAGATAGTGACATAAGATAGTTTAATATTGAATCTCCGATACCAATTATATATAATTCATAACGTCGATTAACCCAGATGTCTTCGCCTTAGATTAATATTACTAAAATCTGATCATATTCACATGAATATGAAGCACTAATTTGATATATCTGGTAAACACTTCAAATTTCTAACATGACTATAAGAAACTTTGTCCTGGATTTGCAAAATAGGTGTATGCTCATATACGTGGAATTTGGCTCATAAATTGACATGGATTAACAACTTAAATGTTGCATATTTAGAAACAGGAAAGTTTTAATTTCTACTCTTCCTCTTAATTTCCAATATTTACATAAAGATATTCTATCAATTTATTTTAATTTTAATTAAAAATGGCTATGACCACTATAAAGGACTAAGTTAACAGGAAACGTTAGAAAAAATGGTAACAATCTTGTTCAATTAACTTATTTTTGGGTAATTATCCTAATAGGTAATAAAATCTTGAAATGAAACGATGAATTAATTGGTGGTGTATGGCATCGTGGCTTAAGGCAAATTGCGTACGTACCAAAAATTTTGAAGTTTTTGAAAAAAATCGACATTTTTTGAAAAAAAAAAAGTTTCTTTTATATATTGTAATATTTTGGAAATGTTAAACTTTTTTCAAAAGCAATCGCGCTGCTTTAGCTGCGTAGAGGCAAAATATCGAAGCGCAAAAGCGCTGCGAAGTCTAACATATATAAACAATTCTACGGGTTAATCAATGTAAACAAAGTTTATATTCATTATTGAAATCTCTATACAATATCTCACAATTTGATGTGCATATCTAATGAGCTAATGATTATTTTTGATCGTCAAATGGCTTTTTCACTTTTTTCCTCGATCTCCGAAACTGCTGGAGCTGCCTCCCCAGAATTCAGATTTAATCAGATCTTCATTTTCTCAATACAAGTAAAATGTTTTTTTCATTATTGAAAGCGGACGCTTCCTTCTCCTAAAAACTAAGTTACTGTATTTTGCACTTTTTGACCCGTATCTTTAAAACAGCTAGACCTGCCTTGTCCAAAAACTAATTAGCAGGTCTCCTCATCAATCAAAATCGAATGTTTTTTGAAACATTCAAATCGGTTGAACGTTGTTTCCGAAAACGTCAAGAAAAATTTGTATCCGTAAAATATATAAAGAAATCAAATTTTTCAAGAATTTTAAAAAATTTCAAAATTCTTAAAAATCTATTTTTCTCCAAGTTTTTGAAAAATTTTAAAGTTTTTTTTATAGGTTTTTGATATGGGTTGTTCCAGCAATTTGCCTTAAGGCTCGATGTCATGCACCACTAGTTTTGTATTACTTCAGACCGCATATGGCTATTCCAAATGTCATATTTTCCTTATGAGATATGGTATGGGGGGCAGGAGTACTCCTAAGCGAATAATTTGTTTATTTTTGCTGTGACTCAAAGTTCGATACAATTACAATTTTGACATAAAATTTACAACCCTTGGATGATATAGCAATATACTTACAGTATGGGTATCGATCTGTATCCAAGGGATGAATGATGAATACACACAGCTGGTCTTCACTTATCCTTACTTTCTCTCGTGACATTATTGCTACGGGTATGAAAACCAGCGATTCTGCCTAGAAACCCATTTCAAATATTTTGACTTTCATATGTGTAACTTCGTGTTTCGTCGTTCATTGGAAGGCTTTTGTAAATTACGTGAGTACGTGAGTATGGCGCTTTACTAAATGCTTATGCGATCAGGACCAAATATGCGTATACAAAGCGTGAGAGCCTCCCAACATGATTTATTAAATCGCACGTCATTGCTTGGCTGAAACAATTCAATTCAATTCAAAGACTATATATTTCAATATATAAAAGTATGTACATTGCATATTATAACATGGGTTTATTACCCGTAGGTATTGTATCCTTCATTGGATTTGGTTTTTCAAACAATAATTAAAGTATATGTAAAACTTTTTGACAAATCGTGTGGCAAAAAAGAGGAAAGAAACTTTTTCTCCCAAAAAAAACCACAAAGCAATATTTATAATAATAGTTAATTATACAAATAAAAAGAAAAACAAAAATAAAAGATTTATTCTCATCCAAGTATCAATTACCGCTATGGGTCGATCAGTATATATTTTGGCATGGCGTGATTGCCATACCAAATATCGTCCCTTGTGTATTGGCCAAGGCCCGCGATGTTAACATTAGGATGATCCCCACATTTTAGATAAAAATTCTCAGTGAGCTTTTTTATAAAGTCTAGTATGGTTGGTAAGTCAGTCTGTTTGTGTATGTATTTTGAAGAGTAGTAATGTCTAGTCAGTGGGTTCCTTATTTTGTTGAGTACGAGTCGTAGTGTCTTATTTTGTAATGTCTGTAGTTTTCGTAAGTTAGTCTTAGTCGTCGCGTTCCATGCCGGAGCGGCGTATGTCAGTATCGGTCTTATTAGTGTCAAGTAAAGTGTTCGCTTGTTCTTCACGCTTAGCGGGCTGTTCTGGTTCAAGAGAGGTCTCAGTAGATTCAACATCCCGTAAGCCTGTCCAATTTTTGTATTAATATGTTTTGTGAAGCTGAGTCTATGGTCCAGGGTCACACCAAGATATTTGACATCCTTCGACCACTCAACTTCACAGTCCAATACTTTAATTTTGTCCAAGTCAGTCAGTCTAGTCATGGCATTTTGGCTCTTTGTAAATAAAATTGCCTCCGTCTTTTGCGGATTGATTTTAATCTGCCATTTGTCAGTATATTTTATCAGCTTGTCTATGTGTGTCTGTATCTTTGTAGTCAGTAGCGTCGGTGATCGTGATGATTGTATATGGCAGTGTCGTCAGCAAACGTCAGTAACGTTGTGTCGGCGTCAGTGGGTATGTCGTGAATGTAGACGTTAAACAAGGATGGTCCCAGGATCGAGCCCTGCGGTACTCCCGCCGTCACTTGTTTAACCGTCGAAAGTCCGTTGTCTACTTGTACAGTGAAGTTACGGTCTGAAAGGTATGAGTGTAAAGTTCTCGTTATGTACGGTGGAAAGTTGAGTTGGATAAGTTTATGTACAAGTCCGTCCATCCAGATGGTGTCAAATGCCTTCTCTCAAAGTCGAGTAACACCATCCGGTATGGTTTCGTCTGTTGAAGTTGAGTACTGTATTTTCTATGAGTTTTGTCAGTGGGTGTAGTGTAGAGTGTCGTTCTTTGAATCCGTATTGTGGTGTCAGGTATAATTTGTTGTGTCTTATGTTTTATGTTTGTTAAGTCTTTTGAGTAGTACCTTTTCGGCTACCTTACTCATTGTGTTGAGGAGCTGATCGGTCTAGTTCTGTGGCATGTCTGGCTGTTTCCTTGGCTTCACTATTGGAAATATGATGGAGGTTTTCCAAGAAGCGGGGAAGCAGCCTTTTGTCATTAGTCTATTTATTATGCGCGTAAGTAAAATGTAGGCGTTCGTCGGCAGTTGTTTAAGTATTATGTTTTGTGTAGTCCGTCCGGTCCTGGTGCTTTTCTGTTCGGTAATTTTTTAACTATTGTCTTTATTTCGGAAACTGTGGCAGGGTCTATTCGTAAGTCTTTGTCTCTGTGGAGGTCAGTGAAGTCTTGAATTGTCTCGTGTACGTCTTGTTTCAGGTCTGCGTTTGACATATTGGCATTTTGTTTATGTATGTTTTCAAGTTTTTTGCCAATATTTCCGCCTTGTCTCTGGTGTCGTTGCGTAATTATTGGTCAGTTAATTTGAGTGGAGGTATGGATGTTGGTTTTTTGCGTCAGTCTTTTTTGCTGTCTGCCAAATTTTGTGTGGGTCAGTATTTATGTTCTCGAGTCTTTTGGTCCAAGTGCTGTTTCGGTGGTCACGTATTTCGTTGGAAATAATTTTTGTCAGTCTGTTAACATGTTCCTTGAGTAGTCTGTCCACCGGTACGTTGCACAGTTTCTTTGTATGATTTTTAAGTTGTATTTTCAATAAATGTGTTCTGGCAAGTCGTTGGCTGGTGTTGTTCTTGAGTCTAGTGTCGGTATAGTCTGTTGTACGGCGTCTGTGATTGTCAGTGTAAGGTGTGTTACAGCCTCCTCAATGTCAGTGTTGGTATCGATTGGCATAGTGTGTCGTGTGTTGTCTGTGATGATGTCTCTGACAAATTGGCCAGTTGGCTCTGGTGTAATCTAAAAATTTGCGTTTGGGAGTCTGGTCGACGTCTAGTCTGTCTGAAATGGGTCATGAAAACTGGATTATTGGTCGGAGTTGAAAAGTGTTCTTGTTATGGGTTCGATGTTACGTGTAGATTTTTGTCAATGCCAATCGATCGTACTGTGGTGGTGCGCTGTACGGTGGCGTATCTGGTCGGGGCGTGTCAGGATAATGTAGTTGTGCGTCTGTGGTGTGTGTTCGGTCAGGTATTCGTAAAGTCTGTTTCCGTTCGCGTTGTTGAAGTTACAGTTCCAAGATGTGTGTTGTGCGTTAAAGTCTCCTGCCATAAGTACAAATCTGTTCGAGTCCAGTAGTCTTTGTAAGTCCGTATGTTCTAGTCTGCTTGCCGGGATGTAAATCGATATTATGGTTACTTTTTGACCTCTCTTGTATACATTAATAGCTGTTTTTCAGAACTGCCCGCTGTCAGGTTTGGCACTTGCTCGTGTCTGATGTTAGACTTAATCAAAATCGCAGTGCCGCCCCATCCGCGTGCGTCCGTCTGTCTGTCGTTTCTGTAAACTTTGTAATTGTTCATATAGAGTCTGTCCGTAGGTTTGAAGTGTGTCTCGTTAATCAGTACTATGTCCAGATCGTATTTTGTTATCGTCTGTCTCAGTTCGTCAATGTTGTTTTTAAGTCCATTAGAATTGAAATGCATTATTTGTAAGTTCTTGCGATTGGTTTATGGTGATGATGTAAGAAAGTTCAAAATTGTTGTGTATTTGTCGTTATAAGTCATGTTTGTGTTTAGTGTTTTTTGTCAGTTTGTATAGCTCACTGAAAATTTGCTTTACCTGGGATCCGCAAATAGCTTCCTGATCTCGCCCATAGCAGTAAAGAGTCCTTCCGGAGTGTTGAGATCTGGATCTGGCTGGTTGGTTTGTAAACTCGACCGTTGATGGTGTTGGCCGGATCGGTGCTGGTCTTGGTGATGGTGAAGGCCAGGCCGGTGATGTGTGGACTGGAGCGGAGGTCGGTATGATGTCCGTGGGAGCAGGGAGTTGAGGATAATCGGTGTTGAAGTTAGGGCCGGTGTTTGTCGGATTTTAGAGCTGACGAGAAACTTCTTGTCAGTGGCATTGGTGTTGGAGCTGGCGCATATACTTTTCTTCTCTTGAGAGTATCGTTTTCTTTCTTCTCAATGAAATTAAGGAGTGCGGAGCACTGAGAATAGTTCGCCGGGTGTTCTTTCTTACAATTGACACACATCGGTGCCTCGGTTAGTAGTTTCTTGCACGCACCTGGCGCGTGCATCTCGAGGCACTTTATACACCTGTACTTCATATCGCAGGTGTACGATGTGTGTCCAAAATTCAAACAGTTGTGACACTGTAGAGCCCTATTTTGTGACCTGTATGTCTCCCAAGAGAAGATGTGCCCTCCAATGTTACTAATTTGCTTCAGCTCCGACATGTCTTGATCTTTCTCCAGAGAGACAATGTATATGGGCAGCTTATGTTGGCTGCCATCCGATAACTTTCGTTTGATCTGTATCACTTGTCTGACTTTAATTCCTTTCAATAAGAGGTCTTCGCAAACTTCAGCTTCGGGTATCGAAGGATGAAGTCCAGTCATTGTAATTTTCTTTGGCAAATCTTTTCTCATCGAGTATGTGTAGAATTGGTAATGGCATTCTCTCAATACCTTTTTAACTTGCTCGTGTTCCTGGATTGTATCTGTAAAAATTTTGTGTAATTGCGTGTTGAAAAACTGATATCTAAATTGGATCTTAGTTGTGTCTCTGATGTACTTTATTGTTTTCAATTCTAAGTTTGCCTTGATGATGATGGGTGGTATTTTCTCAGGTGTTTTGCTTAACTTGTTCGGTGATTCTCGATTGCCAGACTCGGATGGCTGCTGTCCAACATTTCCCTCTGGTTCCTTCTTCTTAGCTCTCTTTCTCCGTGACACTTTTCTATATTCGTTCAACTCCCTGTCTGTATCCATGTCCGATCGGTCCGATAGTGCATTGAATTTGTTTTTGAGGGCACCGCTGGTCTGCACCTCCATGCTCATTTTGATCTTCTTCCCAGGCTTCTGCCTGGGAATATCCTTGGGCTCTTCAATATACTCGGCACTGATTTTAAGAAAATAAATCAAAAGTACTTAAAACAAATAAATTTAGAAAAATCACTTTCTAAAATGCGCTTATCCTCTAACCATTACCAACACCGACCCAGTGTTTGGAAAGAGGAGTCAGCAAAAGGCACGTTCACCTTTAAAATTTAGAACACTGAACAAGGTGTATATTACCTTGTAAGTATTAAGCCCGGTGCCTTTAAAAAGGCAAGATTTAGAATCAATTCCGGACTTATTACTTATTTCACAAAATCTATTGACACTTCGCTTGGCTGAAACAAATTACTACGCCGTATATAATCTGCTTAAATATTAATTTTGCAAAGCGTAATTTAATAATCGATAGTCGCGAGATTAGTATAGATGTAAAAACATATCTTTTTATATAAAAAATAATATTCAATAACTTATGAAACTGCGTCCATCTTTTGATGCAATATAAAATCGGCGTATTATGACTTAGTAGTGAAATAATTGGTCTCGCAACCACAAGGCTTCAAGTTCAAAACTTACGATTTGACATTATCCAGTAGTTCTATCTGTTTTCACTTGTATAATAGACGCAAAGTATGTTTCTTAGTTTCTTCCGCAAATATGTTCTCTAAAAACAGCATTTTTACGGAAAAAATTTAAATCTATTAAAAAAACAATTATAAATTTGAAATTTGAAAAATTTCATAACTAGAAAGGACGACATTTCGGTAACTTTTCAATAGCTATCTGTAAAACAAAGAGAACGATTATCAAATGTCTTCATAAAATACATAATTGAAATTAATATAGAACTGAAAAAAATAAAATTCTTTACTGGTATTCATAAATATTGTTTGTTATTAATAATATAATTATTTTACTTTTATTTTCTATACTATATTACGCACAGATTGTTTTATTATAGTGGTATCTGAATTTTAAATATTCCAAAAGTTTTCTTCTCTGTTGAAAATGCATATTTTATGAAATTGTATACTCTATATTCTATCGCGACTCTTTTTTACAAAGAAAACGCATCATATGTAAAGTACGGTGGAGCGATCTTCTACTTTAGTGTCATCGTGCCATATAGTCTGAAGGACAGTTATTTCATTTTACTCGAAAGTATGATTTATATGTTATAGGTATATTTTATTTCTATCTTCAACCAATATGATCTGCAGCGCTACTAATACAGAATTTATTGACAATGATTTTTTATAAGGAAATATAATCATTTAATAAAGGTTTTGATATTGCAATAAATATTTTGATATGATCAGAAAATAATTTTTTTTGACACAATGAAATTTTATGTTCAATTTTACGTCAGCAATGAATATATATAAATTGAACTTCGGTTTTATGAATGTGTTGCAGAATTATCGTATATCCATTCTACATTCTCGCAATCAGGAATTTAGAACAAAATCTATTCAGCGATTTTTACAACTTTAATTAAAAAAGAATTGAACCCTGGCATTTGAAACACTTTTTAAAATAAGTTATATTTAAAATGTCTGTTAGAGACAGGATTCTTTTTAGATAGCAGTATTGAGTAATACAGTTTAATTAATCTACATTTTCATCATATCCATCATATTCAAGAAAATGGCTTGATGATAAATTGAATAACGTGAAGCAAATTCTAACAAGTGACGCAGCACATTGTTATGCAAAAAGTACAGATAGTCAGTTTGTAAAATATTCAAACGCTTTGCTCTGCTAAAAAATAACTACTTACATCAATGCTTATTTGATTTGATAATAAATGAAAGATAAATCCAAAACACATGTCAACTAATTTATTTAATAATGTTGAAAGAGCAATGTTTTGCTTTTTTAGGTAATCAATATCAACTCGTTTAATCAATTTATATTAGCTTTCTATTAATTTTGATACGTAGCATATTTGAATTTTTTTAAGCACGAACACAATAACGTTTCACTCACAACAATCGAACAATATTTGCAATAATTACAATGTTTGGAGAAAATTAGAAACAAATACCCATAGTTATCTGATCAACATTATCGCTAATTAAGATTTGGTTGATACTTTTAGTTTGTAATAGGGTTAGAAAAATAAAAACCTTGTAATAATTATAATTATAATGAAGATTATGAATAAGGATTTTATATGTTATTCTATTAATATTATCGATAATTAATATTGTATTTATTAGGACAAGTTGCTAGTGAGCGAGATTGGTAAACTAATAACAAGATCAGAAAAAAACTACTGATATCTAAGTTATTTTTAATATAAATCTTTCATTATCATATATATTTATCAAAAATCTGATTACTTACTTATTGGCAGCAATATTTCAAATAAATATGAGGATATTATTTAGTTCTAATTCCTTTTTGAATTAATTAGGTTGCCGCATGTGGTTGATCTTTTGTGAATTGATTTCTATAGAAAATATTCAAATATAGATTAACAAATTTTCATTGCTTATGTTGTGAATATGTTGGTATTATTTACTCAGAACCATTTATTAACTTCCAGAGAGGTAATTTACTGTAATCGTCCAAAAATCTAAGTTGAAAATTTTCACATTTCTTCACGTTTTGAAGGTTTCAGAACATTTTGGCATACCTAAAAAAAATTGATGTGTGTATATATGTATGGATACAATTTTTCGTCCAATTTTCCAAGCGCATAGATAAACCAATTTGAATGGTTCAAGAAACATTAGATTCCTATTGATAGGGAGATGTGCTGATTAGTTTTTGGCAAAGGCAGGTTCAGCTGCATCTAAGAGTGCCCAAAATAGAAATCAAGTTTTTGAGAGTACGGAGCATCCGATTTGAACCATCTAAAAAACATCCATTTAGAAGATACAGAGCTAAATGTACAAATAAATGGCAGTTTTTGAAAGAAATAGCCATCGGATTTGAATTATTCGAAAAGGAAAATTTCTGCTTGTGTTGACAAAATAATTGCTTTTGGAAAAAACAAATTTACTTCATTTTCATATTTGAATATCGAAAATAATTCAGATTTTAAATTTAATCCTCGTTAAAGTTCTAAAGCTCACTTATATACTTTAATTAAATAATTTTAACTTCGTAATTTAGTTTATATAATTCTTATAAATATTAGACGATATTACAAAATTCATAATAATCTGTTTGAAAACATTTAATATGCTTCGAACATTCCGTTATGGTACGGGAAGTTCAGCAATTTGCCTTAAGGCACGATACACCACTAGTTTTTTTTTAAATGCTGATATAGGTGGCGAAAAAATGCAAGTTTTTACTAATTCATAAATTAAAATGTTTGATTTTGATATGGGCGAATAAGATGGTCTACATCGTAAAATTACAATAACAAATATATTTGAACCATTTATATTTATAAATAATATATAAGTTCTGAAGTATTTTAAATATACTAAACAAACGTTTCAATGAATACGCTATAAGAATAATGCGCTATTTTTACCAGTTATAGAAAATGTTGATAGCTCATTCGATAGCAACTCTATTTTTCATAATAGAGTTATAAACTTCTGTTACACATATGAATTTAATGTATCACACATTACTGTTTGTCTAAGTTATTGGAGCCATGTAAGTTCCTCTCACCATCCCTTCTGTTACCAACGGTATCTACATATATATTGCAAACATCTAGATGTTTGGAAAGCTGGTATTCGCACACAGACGAATATAAATTCTGAAACACATATTGTATTGTGTCGTTATATACGTGCTCTGGTACTGGTACTGGTTGTATTTTACCGGGCGCTGTAAATACCACTTAACGGGCACGCACGAACGCTGCTCGCGCCTAGATGTCGTATCCTAGCGGGCTAACCCGAGCGCTGCTCGCCAAAGTTAATGTTTATGTTTTATGCGATAAAAGGCTTACAATGGCCCGTTGTTGAGATATGTTTAGTTTAGATATGATAAGTACATATCAATTAATAATTGTATATATAATAAATCAATCTTTAACGACTTTTGAGAATAGAAATAAACATGTAAAAACCGCCTAAAAAACGGGCAGTGGAAAAATGTTTCTAAATCCATCATATGATAATATTTTTTTATTATTATAATATAAATAATTAAATAAGTAATACTTTTTGTCCTTGAGATATATTAGTGATTGTACATGAATATTTCACCTGAATGACTGATTTACTTGAATTTTCTTATTTGTTTATAAATTTGTTATATCATTTTCAGATAAATAGATATTATTAAAATTTAAAAGTTATTAAATAAAAATTTCGTATTATTTATCATATTATAACACAATAGTTTATACATAGAGCATAAAGGTAGTCCAAAAACGTAAAAGTAGTCATCAGTATTATAATATATATATTGTTAATTTTAAACAAAAATAAAATAAATAAAAATAAAATGTTATCAGAAACACATATTACATTAATTAAACTTTGAAAATCCACAATAAAAAAACCTGCTCTTTTAGATCACTTTTCACGAAAAAAAACCCGACCGTTAAGTGGTTAATGTATCCGACCGCACTGCCGTTACAACGTTCGCCGGCTTTTCAGTCCCCGTGTTCGTTCGCTTTTATTACATCCCCGGACTAGAGACGGAGCCCTGTCCGAGAGGAACTTGGGTACAATTGGATTCATTGTATGCAACCGAGATTGCCTTGGAGAAAATTCTAGATAAGAGATAATTCTGCTAGTGAATTGGTAATAATATTATCGGGACAGCTGTGAAAGTGGCGCTTTGTCTTCAGGCAGGATGTGTTAAGTAGTTCATGCTCTACATACAAACCAATTCCTAGGATTCTTAAATTAGATTTTTGGACTTGTAATTTTTAATTAATCGTTTATTTTTTTATATATTAAGTTGGCAACTAAGCAACTAAGTAAATGCGAATTTGTATTACAAAATCAGACATTTTTTCCAGTAGTGTTGCGCTAATATTTTTCTACCGGAACGCTAAAATTTGTTTTGGTTCGGTTCGGTTCCAAAAGGAGAGAAACAAAAATAATTACAAAACTCATTTTTTACATATTTATGTTCCTTTTGCAATAGGAACGTTTAATGAATATTAAAAGTTGAATCTTTAAACACAAATTGTATATCAAACAGTACTGCATACATATTTTAAACAACTAACATCAAAACAATAATGAGTTTTGTTTAAAATATTCAAATAGGCTTATGATCAGGATTTTGTAAGTTGAATTTTATTAGTTTTGTTGTCATCCGCTGAACGATGAGACATCAACCAAGCTTTTACATAAATATCCATAATTGTTGTCGGGGGCCATTCATTTATATAAATAAAAGATTTGCTAGATTTTCAATTAATATTCTATTTCTTTGTTCAAATAAAATAATATTCACAATACTGAGACCGCGCTCACGTTCTGCCTAACTGCAAGATACTTAGATATTTATGTATCGAATTAAGATTTCAATATCTTTAGGAATTACTTTGCCTTCAGTATTAATATAATCTCTGAATGCATTGATAGATCGCATGGGTGATGTTAAATTAAATCTAGTGCATAATGACTGAATTTCATTTTCCCCATGGCCAATTTCAATATCTTCTGGCCAATCGTCACCCATTTTCTGACCCAAAAATGATTTTCCGTAACACTGCTGATTTTTTCCATGGAACTGAATAACTCTATTCTGTAATGTGTTGTCCATTTTGATCAATGATTTTTGACAATTTTCAAGTAGTATCCTTAACTTATCCACTGAAACAGTATAATTTGACACCATCTTAATCATTGAATTGTTTAACATTCAAAAAGTTTTGTAAAGATCGAAACAAAAAGTAATAAGAATGTGCAATTTCAGAACTATATATTGGATTTGGCAAAACATCTCAACCAAGCTCTAATGTTGTTTTCCCGAGCGGCCAAAAATCTTATGTCAATAATGGCGTAAATCATCGTTTTGATTTGTCAATTTTGGTCGCTTTTCTTGACTGCGTTTTATATTTTGTTAGTTGTTAAATGCAGACCACAGAATTTCTCGTTTGGTTGGTTGGTTGATAAGAATCATAGTAGGCAAATCTTTTATAAATCCACTTAACTGGACTACCAGAGCGTTTTTAATCTTTCAGTGAAACATCACTAGAACAAAATTTGGAAAACCAATTTTGATAGCGTCATATTTTTAGAGCTTCGACACTATAAACAGCTCATAACATTCTGTGAAGTGAACCCTTTCCACTCGCAAACTGCAGAATTAATACGTATTTTGCCGCCGGATCAGCGGCATTACGGTTGTAGAAATAAACACAAAAATATGACAAAAAAATCGATTTGATTTTCAAAAAATACGCAAACGATCAAAAAATTATTTTTCTCTGATCCTACTATCCGATAACAAATAGTATTTTACATTTGGACGGTGTGAGCAAACTTAAAAATTTAATTAAGAAGAACTAAGTTGAAAACTTCACTTACTTTGTTGCTAACGTATTAGTTGAATATTGTATTTTCAACTTTTTTAGAATAACATTAATTGGTTAATTGAATTTTTGTATTTTAGATATTAGTTTTTACAACAGTTATATACAATAAAACGACTTAGTTTTATATTTTTCGAACTTATATTGAAATATTAAATATAATTATGATAAATAAACATTTTAGTCTAGTCATAGCTTATGTAAATTCGATGTTTTTTAATTGATAACTATTACTATAGTTTATGTGTAAATGGATTCACTGACTGTAATTTAATCTTAATAAAATATGAATTTATGATATCTTAAAACTTAATCAACAGCAATGTTCGGATTTTTCGGTTACCAACGCTTTCGGCAACTTTTTCGTGCTTATTTTTTTCTATAAAAAGTTACATATTTTTTATTCATATCAAAGTATGAATAAATCATATTGGATCTGTTGAGACTAATAAATAATATTTAAATATAACATTAGCAATGTTTTTCGGTTTATCTTTAAATTTCCCTAGAATACTAAGCCATAATGTCTTCTTAAGTTTTATAAAAATAATACTACATTATATAAAATTGTTGCAGTTAGAAACATAAATATTATTATAAGAAACTAAAATTGAATATTTTCCATAATATGCAGTTCGGAATTTTAAATTACCTATTTTATAAATGATTTTATATCTTATTTTTCTGTTAGGTATCATTAAGTAAATTAAGAATAATTTTAACTTACTTAACCTATTTTATTATAGTCAATTTTCTAAAGCATTTTATGATTAAATTGTATGCAACTTTACTCTCTTTTATATCAATATTCTTTTGTAGAAAATTGTAAAAATGCAACACTAAATTTTCCACATTAAAAAAAAACATAAACCATTACATAAAATCTATTTGCATAACAATTGAACAATTTCCCTACAAATAATTCCGAGGTACAAAAGCTTTACAGCGTACGTACTCAAACTTTTCATTAGTTTAAACTTTTACTTTACAACATGTTGTAATGAGCTCCACGTGTCACGAGAATTGAGTAAATAATACAATTCACTTTATATGAAACGATTCAACTAGAAATATATTATTTCAAAAGAAAGTTGCTTTTGATACACTTCTCTGCAAATTAAATATTAGAAACACGAATAGACACTTATTCATGTGGAAAATTACACTATAGCGATTTATTATATGATGAAATTGAAATGTAGAAATATTTTTATTTGAATTATGTTTTGAAACACGTTTGAAATCCTTGAATTATGTACACGTGCTTCATATATTAGAACATATTTATATATACTTTCATTTTATTGATAAAATTTGCATTTTATTTGTATTTCTGTGATATTTTGAATTTTTTACTAATAACATAGGGAAGTTTGGGGCTATGTTTAACATGGATGAATGGTAACAGACGTTTTTCAATGGGATCTTGAACTTGCCATTGGACATATGAATAAAATGTTCTTCTGATTAATCGAAAAAATTACGTCAGGAGTTGGTTGCAATAAAACTTAGAAGCTAGTTGTAACATACTAGAACTATATAGAAATACAAGTGAAAAATACTGAATACAATGATTAGTTTCTAAGATGTGTCATATGTAAATTGTGTTAGAGAAGACACTATTATTTGTATTACGATACTACTTGTTGTTTACGTCGATTTACAATAAAATTTTAGTTTACAGAGAACGTTAAATATTTTATTTACATTAATCATAGCTTGCGTTGATGTATGAGAAAAAAATACTTAGAAACAATTTTTTTTTTAAAAAATCAGCAAAGAAAAATTATCAGAAGCATTACTGTCGTTTCTCAAGTCGTTACTACTTGGAAAACGACTACCCAAAAGACGTTACAATTAGTTCCAAACACTGAGTAAGTTGTGACACTGCACATTTCTTGAAATTCATTAATTGTAAAGTAATGTGACTTGATTCGGCGAAGAAATAGTTACAGCAATTATACATTTTTATTTTGTAAAACTATAATCTGTGGGTCCCAAAATATATTTATTGAAAAAAAAATCTGTTATATGTCCCTAGCTCACTTACTCCCAAATACCTTTTTGCACTATTTTTTAGTTATTGATTTGAACATATAATATAATATATTGACCATGTAAATGATGTCATGAATAAATAAATAGCATTATAATTTTGCAGAATTATGCATATACGGAAGTAAGTGTGAATATATGTAAATATTCATGAAAAATATATACATAAATATTAAGTATTTTTATATATTTATGTGTAACTGTATTTCAACTAATAAAAAATATTAAATTAAATCAATGTCTAGTTTTTTTGAATATGCATAAAAAAATAGGAGATATTTTATATAATGAACTTCTTATATTATAGTAAATAAACACTATTGAAAAAACTATTTTTTATAACTGTAAGCATGAAAGGTATCATGCCTAAAAATACAGATATTTTTCTGAAGTATATTAATCATTTTATGAAGTCAAACTTCTTACGGCGCGACTAGGGTGTAAATCTATACAAATGCAACAAAAGTCCGTTACGGCAGAACTGTACGTCTTTCGCTTTCGATGATATCAATTCTATACGGATCGATTGTGATTAGTTGTCGTGTATGTGAATAGAGAACTGCCGTTGTATGCGTACCGATATCAACAAGGAAATCGGCATAGATTAATAAAGTACTAATCTTGATTTATTGAAAAATTCCTGAATCAGAAGAACATTTTACCCTCTTCGTTGAAAATAATAAAACAAACAAACGTAAGTTTGTTGATTAGAAATTATTTCTATATTATACGTAGGTTCTATAAATCTTTGAAGTTATTAAAATGAAAAATATTTTTAAGGCAAGACAGATATTACAGCTGTTCAAAGAATGAGATTATATCGCCATCGAAAAAGTGAAAAAAATACAAGCAGTCAATGAATGTCTGTCAATTTTTATTACATGAAGTTCTTCAAACACAATTACATGTTGAGTGAAGTTGCAAAACCAATATTTGTTTAGGCGTTGTTTAACATAATCCACTGTGTGAACAAATATTATAGAATTTATTAATGAGCAATTACTTCATTTCTCTAATGAAGGTTCATTTCTAAATGCTAATTACAATGACAAACCGATCATGTCATATTTGAAGATGACTGTAATTACATTATTGTTTTTAAATATTATACATATTTTTAATACTATTATAAATATATAATTTATAATTTATTATATAAATGTGTATAATGGTTGATACTAATAAATGTGTGCATCACGAGTATTACCATATTACTAATAAACATTATTCAAAATTGTTATATGATGTCTTCAATTTTACTTAACTTAAATTTGCTACTTTGTACAGTAGCAAATAAGTTTCACCTCAATCGCGTGTGATCCTTACGCGCACTCTTTTTTTTTAATGTTTTTAAGTAGGATATCAATACTCAAGATAAGAAAATTGATAATAAATAAGAAAATTGATAGTAATAATAGTGTGTGCATGTGTGTAAATAAAATATATGTATGAGTGTCATTTAGAAAAGCGTAGCATTTAAAATATAAAATTTTGCACTAAAATGTCGATCTAAAATTTGTTCTCTATTATTTTCAGGGTTATGAGAGCGCTTCTGCATTTCTTACACGTTTTTCGTTTAGTGTAATTACGCGTGAACATAATGAATTTGATCAAAGTGCTCACGTTTTTCCTCTTAATATTCGATCTCGAATCCAAACCGATCAACAGTGTAATCAAATGAGCAAATAATACTATAATGCTAAATTGAAATCTATTTTCGGTTACGGTAGAATAGCAATTTTATTCTATAAAAAAACATATTGTCGATTAAAATTAAAAGCGCTTACGTAATGACGATGACCGCATTTGGACAGATTATTTGGTCGTGGCTAACTGGACAAACAATTGAAGTTATTTCGGAACCGCCGGACGATTTCATTTGGCAACAGGTCAGTCAAAATTTTGATGGCGATTATCTGTCGTCTCTATAATTGCTTGGAATAGCGTAGAGATTAGTTATTGTAGAAAGCACAATTTAGTGGAAAACTGTATAGTTTTATTGGAAATGGATGTTGTAGAAATGCTGCAAATTTGTACGGCTTTGTAATATATAAAGAGAATGTTTTATGTACACGCGCGGATGAATTGAATTACTTTTATAGTCTCATGTTGCCATGCACTTCAGCACCATGTGTAGTATATGCTTTAATCATCTTGATTTCATCCATTTGTATATATGAAGATTAAAAAAAATAGTAGGAAATGTAGTTATTTATTGTACTGCTATTCACAAATTGCTATATAGAAAACTTAAACACAAATTCTTGGATAAAAAAGAAATGTTTGGTAATGATATGTTACGGGTCTATCTTCGTATGAGTTGGTGGTAACAGATTATGTATATTTGGTGTGCGATCAAGCGTTTTACACGTAAAACCTAACTTTACATATATGTTATCAATGAGATATGAAAAAGTTTATGATAAAATTGTTATTAGACGTTTGTGCATTTTGTGGGTTAGGATTTTTGTGTGAAACACCAGATAGCACAGCAAATACATAACTTTTCGATAGTTTGTTACCACCAACTCATACGAACATAGACCCCTATCATAGCATTACCATAATATTTAAATTTTATCTGAGAATTGGCGCCTTAGTAATCACTGAAGTATTTTTTAATAAGCAAACATTTATAAAATAAATTGTTTAGAAGGTCATTTAATTTTACATTCGATTCAAATTCACTGTACAGAACAAATATTTCTTCAAAGATAATAAACATATATTTAAAAACCAAACCGTAGAAGTGGCAGTCAAATAACAAGTACCCATAAATTTGGAACAAATCCAATATCAATTTTTTAAATTTTTTAATCAATCAAAGTATTAATAGTTTATAATATTTTCATATTATAGTAATTTTAATATTTATACATTTTAGCAATTTTTAATTACTGACCATTGTTTTTCAAGTTACTGACTGAGATATGAAAATAATATAATATGAAAGGTTTACCTAAACCACTGGCCAACAACTTTTTTTATATTAATTTGTGGATTAGTTAATCAATATATTATATTTTTATTTTAAAATTGTTAGATGCACGAATCTAAAATCTGTTGAATTTTAGTTTTAGACTATGATATTAAACACATATTCATTTCAATTAATTCATATTCATTTCGTCATTATCAGCATAATATATATTTATCGATAATTTATGCATAGTCGATTACTGTAAATATATTTGCTTATAATTTTATTATTGTCTATATATATATTACATAACGTGTAGAAAAATCTTTATGTGATAATACTCAATGTTTAATGTCAATTATTTAATGCAAATGAATGTTTATTTACTCAATTATATTCACGTCGACTTTTTTATTTGTGGAACTTTTTGAAGGCACTTAAACGCCTTCAATATGAGTGACTATAAAGATTAATTAATAATTCAATTTTTTTTTACATTTATTAATTTTGCAGATGGTTCATTTAATTTAATTTTATTTTAAACAATTACAGATTGTCTTGAGTAAAATGAACAATAAATATATTTAAATTTTTATTATTTACCCTTTTTTTATTATGAAACAACAAACATTTTTACTATTTTATAATCCTGATCAATTGCGCCAACTTCTTGATGAAATTCGTCAACACACTGTGCATTTTTTTCAAGAAGAATTTTTCAAATTTGACAAATTTTAAAGATTTTAAAATAACAGGTCAACGAGAAGTCTTAATTTTCAAAAACTTGAGCCAATTATGTCATTATTTTTGACTGTGATTCTAAAATATTATTAACGATTACAAATTAAAAGCTCAAATGAAAAAAATTAATAAATATTAACCGCATAACGAAAAATTGTCTACATTTTTACCAAAACTTTTTAACCAAACTTACAAGATCGTATTTTTCAGAATACGTCAGATTTTCTTTTTTTATAATTATATTCATGATTAATGAAAATTAATACTATCCCTCAGTTTAGGCTTGACGCTGAGTTCTGGGACACCCTGTATATGTGTATCGTGTTTTTGTTAATTGTTCAGTTTTTTGCCATGCCAATCGTGAATTTCCAAATATTTTATTTCCATTTTGTGTTAATTTTTTCATTAAATATATTCAATATTTGAAAATTTCAAAAAACATTGGTGAGAGGAAATATGCATTTCCATTAAATAAATAAAAATATGATGTTATAGTCAGGAAAACTTTGCCTTTAGAGTAATAGATCCGAGAACAAAAGCACTTAACATTATCATATATATGAATATGTTTCCCTTTGTGGACATAGGTGTCTAGATATGTGTATATGTTTATATTCATAAATATATATATATATATATATATATATATCTATATATATTTATATATTATATATATATATATATATATATATATATATATATATATATATATATATATATATGGGTCATTCTTTTACAAACCGGACACTTTTTAACCTTGACATTTTAGAATTGTCTGAAAATTTGTTTACAGATACTATTCATAAAATCATTTGACACGTATTTCAGGATTTTGCTGAAAAAAATTTTTTGACGTAAATATTTACGATTGAAATATAGATTTTTTGCTCAATTTCTATGAACATCATCTGCGGTAAATTAATTATCTCCGGATGTGCTGATCCGATCAGTATTATTTTTTTTTATTACACTCATATTGAAGTGAATTTTGTAATGATTGAAAAATTTTTTTTTGTTTTTGCAATTTTCTTAACAATAACA
Organism: Ctenocephalides felis; assembly: GCF_003426905.1. Lineage (NCBI taxonomy): Eukaryota > Metazoa > Arthropoda > Insecta > Siphonaptera > Pulicidae > Ctenocephalides > Ctenocephalides felis. The sequence goes on from NW_020537324.1 coordinate 26,225,961, forward strand.
ACCCCTAAATATTTACAAAGGTTTTACTCGGCCTTTACCCGAATTGAATCGATCCAAAAAAAACATATATTTTCTTTTTTACTCTGCAACAAAATTCTTTTTACAATTTGTTGGAGGTTTTGTTACATCGAAAGATATTAAATATTTTCAAGCGCGAGCCGCGCTTTTCACGTCGTGGACCTCAAAGACTTGTACTCATTTGTCACATTCGAATGACAATCTTATTGTTTTTCGGTTGAAAAATATTTTATAATTTCGCTTCTGGCGAAAAATGAACATATAGTCGAAAAAAACATTAGGGGAGAGCGGAGCTTAAAAGTTCGTGGGTAAAAAAATCCACTGCCAATATCTCAAAAACAAGTAAAGTTAGAAATTTTTTAACAACAATATTTGAATGTAGAAGAATATTTAAGTTGGCTTCAACCCTTTCTGATATAATCTGTATTAAAGCTTACATGTGGGTGGGGTAAACAGAGTCAACCACACCTTCATACTGGCCTAGGTATAAATAATAAGGAAATAGTAAATAAAAAATTAAATTGAGTTAGAAAGAAGCTATTTTACAATAGATATATTGATATATATAATTATATATAAATTAATAGTTAATTAACTCTGCTGATAAATATTTCTGACAAAGCATCAGATCAAAGGTATATCTGGTATTTTCTTTATAAAAATATACGAATGAAATTTTTATGTTACATTGGCTATGAAATTTAGCTATTATTACGTAAAATTCTATTAAAATTAAAAATAAGTCGATCCCTCTTTATCTAGGCTACGGAGTGAAGACGGAAAATGACGAATTTAAAAAAAGTGGCTGAAAAACATTTTTTTATTATTAGAAAAATCTAACTGAACAATCCGTCTACATTCAAATATTGTTGTTAAAAAAATTCTAACTTTACTTGTTTTTGAGATATTGGCAGTGGATCTTTTTACCCACGAACTTTTAAGCTCCGCTCTCCCCTAATGTTTTTTTTCGACTATATGTTCATTTTTCGCCAGAAGCGAAATTATAAAATATTTTTCAACCGAAAAACAATAAGATTGTCATTCGAAAGTGACAAATGAGTACAAGTCTTTGAGGTCCACGACGTGAAAAGCGCGGCTCGCGCTTGAAAATATTTAATATCTTTCGATGTAACAAAACCTCCAACAAATTGTAAAAAGAATTTTGTTGCAGAGAAAAAAAGAAAATGTATGTTTTTTTTTGGATCGATTCAGTTCGGGTAAAGGCCGAGTAAAACCTTTGTAAATATTTAGGGGTTGTTATTGTTAAGAAAATTGCAAAAACAAAAAAAGTTTTTTCAATCATTACAAAGTTCACTTCAATATGAGTGTAATAAAAAAAAATAATACTGATCGTATCAGCACATCCGGAGATAATTAATTTACCGCAGATGATGTTCATAGAAATTGAGCAAAAAATCCATATTTCAATCGTAAATATTTACGTCAAAAATTTTTTTTCAGCAAAATCCTGAAATACGTGTCAAATGATTTTATGAATAGTATCTGTGAACAAATTTTCAGACAATTCTAAAATGTCAAGGTTAAAAAGTGTCCGGTTTGTAAAAGAATGACCCATATATATATATATATATTTATAAATATGTATGTACCGCTGTATGTATTTTTAGTGTAAATATTTTATCTGTTAATATGAATATTCCTATTTTGCTCTGCTCAGAGATTTGCTTATCATATATTATTTTTGTCACATGAATTTAATTGCAAGTAATTTCAATAAATATACTTTCGTTCGATTGTAAAGGCTTTGATCTAACCATATAGGTATATATGTATAATATATTTCCCCATGACTTTACTATATCACTTATGAACCTGCAACAATGTTGTCTGTTCAATTTCCGTGCTAGAAATCGATCGGGTGTTACTTTTTATGTCGGGTCATTCTGATATAAATACATTGATTAAGAAAGATTGTGTCAGTTTCCGTGACATGGATTCAGGCCCACTATTTCCGAATCATTGAAAGAATCAAGAAATACGATATAAAGGATCAGTTTCATAATAGCTTAGATGTATCAGCACTATACTTTTTTCCTTAGTGAATTACACAAGCAAATTTAATAATTAATAGAATTTTACGAGTTGTAAAGCTAAATTAGGATATAAATAAGTATGAAACTAAATAGAAAAAAAAAGAAATTTCAGAAATAGCTTCAACAAATACTCATATACGCAATTTTTTTGTTGACTCTCCTTTTAAGTCATAGGTTCCTAAATTATATTGTATAGTATACCTCTTGGGCTTTACCATGGATCGCTTATTTATTCAATATCATTTTTTATTGAATCATTAAGTTATTGAGATGTACAATACTTTGTTACTTTTCAGGTCCAGATATAGATTTTTTATATTATTTTATTATAAATAGTATAGTATAAGTAAATATTACCTTGGAGTGGATCCCGAATTTTTTTTATCAGATGTGGACACCCATAAAAGCTATCATGGATTTGGAAGTGCACATAGACCACTGTGGATATCACTGATTTAGACAGAATATGGAGCTGAAATAAAAAAAAGAATTTTTTTAGTCTTCCTCAGAAACTAATAGTTTTTTACATGCAAAATGTTTTAGAATCATTGAAATCGGATGACTTCTCTCAAAAACTAAAGTTTTTCACACTTTTAACTGTTTATCTCTAAAACGTCTGCACCTGTCTTTGCCATAAACTAATCACCACATCTTCTCGTCATTACAAATTGAATATTTTTTAATCATTGAAATCAGATAAATGGCGCATCCGAAAACGTCCGAAAAATCATATCCACACATACATACACACACACATCAACACATCACAACCATTTTGTCTGATGTATGCCAAAAGGTTCAGAATTTTCTGAAACGTTAAGATATGCAAAAAATTTCAATTTCGATTTTTGGACGATTACAATAACTTACTCTACGAAAAGTTAAAGCAGATTTGTACTGCATAGTATTTTCATTACAATGTATATTACATTGAAAATATATGTAAAAAACTTACTAAAACGGAATCCATTTTTGGGAAAACTTACTCTATTACTTTACTACACTCTTACAGTAATATAAGAAAGCGAGAACAAAATATTTAGTATGTTCCATTTTTTATTTCATAATTCACTGTACCATTTCATTGTAAAATTCATTGATTGTAATTATATTGTAAAATTTAAAAAAAATATAAGATTATAAATATCAATATAAGAAAAAAAAACACAAACTTTCAAGTTCTAACCGCTATTCAAATTAATCATTTAAAAAATAGTTTCGAGACCAAATATAGTATTGAGATTGAATTTATATTGTAGGCAGACTAATTGTAAGAAAATTTTTGGTAGTAATTCTTCATTTCATTAGTTCACTTGCTAGCAAAAATTAATAGTTTTGTGAGTTTAGGTAAATGACTATCTAAATTTTAATTGTGTTATGCTTAATTTTATAAAGTTGATCGTGCATACTATTTGTTCAGATTGCATTACATTTTAAAACATCACAAAAATCAATTCTAAATTACATTTGTTTAAAAATTATATTTGTTTGATAAATATTTTTTACAAATAGGACTTGATTGTCTTTTTCAAATATTATGCAGAGGAAGATCTATTTGAAACAAAGTCAATTATCAATTAAGTAGTGACAACTGTACTTTTAACTGTGCTTTTAACCCTTTATGTAAACATATATTTATTAATTATTATTCAAATTATATCTAAAAGGTGTACAGTCTGAATCTAGGCTTATAACCCGTTATTACTTGGCAAAACAAATCATTTTATAAATATCGGTATATTCAAAACATTGTTTTCAATATTGCACTTTTCATTAGCTCTTCGCAAAACAATTCTATTTTAAGTTTTAACATATGTTGCGCAGCGTGGCGCTTTTAAATTACCATGAGGAATAACATGTTTGTTTTGTCACAAACAGTTTTGTACATGGTTTATCAAGTTGATTCATCCTAATGCATTTCACATATTTTCCATCACATACCAGAATAAACAGAACGTGGATTTTGATATAAAATTTTAACAAGAAAAGTTTTTTATGCACTAGTATTCCATGGATGCATTAATTTTACATTTCAACACAACACATTCCTAAAGTAACTAGTGGGGTGCATAGCATCGTGCCTTAAGCAAATTGCTGGAACTTCCCGTACCGTAATTAAAAATCTTGGTACCGAACCCAAAAAAATTTACAAAATGTGTATACAGTATTAAAATATCTATAAAATATCTGATAATTTGTACAATGAATATTTTTGACCGCTAAATGACATTTTTTAACTTCCCGTAGGGTAAGTTATAGTAATCGTCCAAAAATCGAAATCAAAAATTTTTACATTTCTCGACGTTTTGAAGGTTTTTGAACATTTTGGCATACTTCAGAAAAAATGGATGTGTGTGTGTGTGTGTGTGTGTGTGTTTTGTATGTCCGCTTTTTTTCGTCCACGTTTTCGGGCGCACGGATCAACCGATTTGAATGGTTTAAAAAACATTCGATTCCTATTGATAGGGAGATGTGCTGATTAGTTTTTGGCAAAGGCAGGTCCAGCCGTTACGGAGATATGGAGCAAAGAGTGCAAAAAATTGAAAGCGAGTTTTTGAGAGAACGGAACAACCGATTTGAATGGTTTAAAAAACATTCTATTCCTATTAATAGGGAGATGTGCTGATTAGTTTTTGGCAAAGGTAGGCCCAGAGGTTTCGGAGATACAGAGCTAAATTTAAAAAAAATGGCAGTTTTTGAGAGAACTAAGCGTCCGATTAAAATGATTCAAAGAACTTTCTGCTTGTTTCAACAAAATAATTGATTTTGGAAAAAAAAAATTTTTGTTTTAATTTTTTTTCAAAAATTTTTTTTTGTAATTTTGGACTAAAAATTCAAAAAATCACCCAGGCTAAGCACAGTCTAAGCGCCACTCTGGTACAAATGCTTACGCAAGTGCGTTTAGACTGTTTGTGTACTGGAGCACTTTTCCAATTTTGTGAAAATTATTGAAAAATGTGAAAATGCCGCCAATCTGAGCACAGTATAAGTGAAAATGTCGCACAGAATTATTTGCAAATGCGTTTAGACTGTGACTATGCAGGAGCACTTTTTCAATTTTGTGTAAATTTGGAAACTTTTTTTTTTTTTTGAATTTGATTCGAAATGAAATGACGATTGTTAATGTTCTGGAGATGATAAATTGATTTATTTATAATTAACTTTCCATAGGGTAAGTAATCGCAAAAAAATCGAAAATGAAAATTTTTATATATCTTCACGTTTCAGAGGTTTCTGAATATGTTGGCATACCTTGGAGAAAATTGATGTATGTGTGTGTGTGTGGTGTGCGTGCATGTGTGTGTGTTCGGATACAAATTTTCGTCGACGATTTCGGGAACACGGATGAAGCAATTTGAATAATTCAAAAAACATTCGATTCGTATTGATAAGGAGACGTGCTGATTAGTTTTTGTCAAAGGCAGGTCTAGCCGTTCCGAAGATATGGGGCAAAAAGGGCCAAAAACGGTAACTCAGTTTTTAAGAGAACGGAGCGTCCGATTTGTATAGTTCAAAAAACATTTTACTTGTATTAACAAGATGAAGATTTGATCAAATTTTCATGAAGATAGGTCTAGCGGTTTCGGAGATCTAGTAAAAAAAACTAAAAAAAAATAACATATGGCGGTCAACAATAATCATTAGACATTAGACATATGCATATCAAATTATCAGATATTTTATTGAGATTTTAACAATAAGTATAAGTTTTGTTTACATTCCTATGGGTTCCGTACTAATGTTTTTCCGTTAGACAGCGACGCGGCGCTTACGCGCTTTACTTTTTGTCTCTATGCAGTTAAAGAAGTACGATTGCTTTGAAAAAAAGTTCAGATCTTCCAAAATATGTCAAAATGAAGATAACATTTTTTCCAGAAAAAAATTTTATAAAAAAAATTGTTTAAAAATTTTTTTAAAAAAAAATTTTTTTTTCAAAAAAAAGTAATTTTTCGTCCAATTTAAAATTTCCAAAAAATCTTATTTTTTCGAAGTAAAATTTTTTCAAAAATGTTAATCGTTTTTAAAAAAATAATAATTTTTGGCACGGGAAGTTCCAGCAATTTGCCTTAAGGCACGATGCCTTAATTGCCTTAAGACAGAATTTCACTTACAGCTAGTTTAACTTATTTTTATTGAAAGTCCATAACCGCTGGACCTGCTTTCCCAAATATTTAATCAGTGTTTTATCTTGTCAATACAAGTAAAATGTTTTTTGAATTATTAAAATCGGACGCTCCGTTGACTAACTGAGTTATCTTTTTTGGCACTTTTTGCCCCGTATATACGGAACGGCTAGACCTGCCAAAAACTAATTACTACGTCTCCATATCAATACAAATCGATTTTTTTTTTAAATTGTTCAAATCGGCTGATCGGTGTTCCTGAAATCGTCGATGAAAATTTGTATCCGCACACACACATACATCTATTTTTTCTAAGGTTTGCCAAAATATTCAGAAACCTTTAAAACGTAAAGATATATAAAATTTTTCATTTTTTATTTTTTGCGATTACTATAACTTACCCCATAAAAAGTTAATTGAGAACATTTTGCATTTTTTCAATTTTATTAAATAATAAAACTATTTTTTTATTACTAAATATTATAATTAGCTTCGAACAGAAATTAGTAAATTTTTCAATTCAACGTGCAATATTAAATTTTAAAATACCAGCAAAAATGTATTAATATTATCTGGAATGTATAATGTTCAGAAATATGCAATGCAATTGACATATATTGCATTGAAAATTGACAATTATCATAAAATTTGTTAAAATGACTAGATAATCATCGTAGATAAGCAAGTACAAATCATACTATAGATAATCATCATACTTGTTAATCTCTGCAGATAATGAATTTTACAAAAACTTCGAATAAATAACTATGAAAATAAACTTTTAAAGGACTATTATATATCTAAAACAATTTATTTGAGCTTTACAATATTTGTCACATCTAAAGCCCTGTACTTGTCCTATCTAAATTTGTATTTTATTTGTTTAAATCTTCATAATTAACTTAAATTATAAGTAATTCATAATTAACTTTAATTATTAGACATGATATTAATTTGTAAATTTGAAGATATGTTTATTGATCTTATTATTCGACTTGCTGTATATTGCTATAAATGTAGCAATATATAGTATATGTAGGGAATATACAATTTGACTTTGAGTAATTCTATTGTGAAAATCAAAAAAATTATATCATAACTAATAACACATTTCAAACAAACAAATATCTGAATATGTGCAATAAAAATCCCAGCTAATTTTCTCATCATTGTAGAAATATTTTTTGCTGTTTTTCAAAAATTTGTCATTTGGCCCTCTCAACCCCATCCCCGTCCTATTCTAAATTCTAAAAGAATATTACCGAAAAATAGCTACAATATCCAAACAATGCATGATATAAGTTCCATGGAAACACTATGACAAAGATAACATTCACTGTACATAACCTAGATTCAGTATTTCGTCAGAAATAATTATTTGCAGAGTTAGAATAACTATTTACTTAATTTATCTCTTGTAAAATTGCTTTTTCCGCTAATTTACTTTGTTTACTATTTTTATTGTTTACCCCCTTTGCTAGGGTAAAAGTTTAGTTGGTTCTTTTTACACCACTCAAATGTATACTTTTATAAAAACCACATAGAAAATTGTTGCATTTAGCTTAAAATTAACAATACATCTTATGAAACATTAATAACGTATACTTTAAAATTATATTAAGACCTCGTAAACTAAACAACAGTGCTCACAACCAAAAAAACTATCAACGAAAGAAGCAGCAAAAGAAAGTTTTTTTAACTTTGCATTGAAGTCGTAAGAATCAAGTTTCTACATCTTATTCTTTTTTAAAATTTCAGTTTATTGGTAAAAAATTCTCAACTTTACTTATTTTTAATCTTCAAGACCCGCTCTACCCTATATTTATATATATCATTATTTTATCACTAGTCATGATTTTTATGCGCCAAAAAGATGATTTTAAATATAGATCTGAACACAATTATTCACAAAACCATATTACATTAAGAATAGTATGAATACTGAAAGCAATGATTTGTGAAATAGATATCTGAAAAATGTTGAGTCAGGTTTGATAAACTTTCTTTCAGACTGCCCAGACAATGTCATAGAGAACAATTCAATATTGTCTTGATACGGGTGAAAGCGTCGAAGAAAATATATTAAATAATTTATGTACTGTCAAATCTATTTTCAGTTCGGTAATAAATACTTTTGTTATGAAGATCTATGTAAGCCAGTATTAAATTCTAATATCAAAATGAGAAATGTGTAGTTACGTTCCCACGTGCATACATGCGACATCCAAAATGGTCCTTAAATTTAAATATATGATATGCATGGGGTATGTAAGCTCCAAGTACTGCTGTTTATTATTTGTGTAGGAGTTTTGATGTTGTAAACACTTAAATGAATAAATATAGCATACAACAGAAATAACTTAACTTCGCATTTTATTCAACACAGTAAACAAATTAATATTAATTGTCGAACATTAAAAACAACACGTACATCTTTTTTTTATTGCATACTAGCTGATCCAGTAAAGGTTGTTTGGCTATATATGACATTTGTCTCTAGAAAATCCAAAGGTTGTCATTTCAAATTTAATTGAACATTATCTATCAAGACCATTTGACAATTGACGTATGAGCCACCATCGATTGTATCATTCTATAAAACGTTACTACAAAAATTATAAATTAAAAATATAAAGTTTGTACTTGGTTTTGAAATAATTGCTCACCTTCTCCCAATTTCTGCATTAATACAAATATTTCAAGACTAAAACTGGCTAAATCGGTTCAGTCGCTTTCGAGTTTTAGCATACCTAACATAATACTAAGCTCAATTTTTATATAAAAGATTAAACGATATCGTTTTTTTTCATTTTATTGTTCGCTCTCAAATTACTTTCAAATTTTATATGAAAATATTGTAATTATTAAATTATGCTATGCAAAAATTGATCATAAAGAAACAATCTAAATTAGTAGAGAGTTCCATTTAGCTTCAAGGCAAATTGCATAAACTTCTCGAAATATGTAATAATAACTTAATCAACTGAAATTCAGATATTTAGATAAAACTTTCAACATTTATTTCAATAATTAATTTTTTGCTTCCAACTAAATCTTCATATTGCGATTTTTAATTGAATTTTCCACACGTTTAAATTATCCGTGATTATATTAATTATATTGCATAGGCACGTGTCTATATATCCGAAAATTGAACTTTATTATTCCAAAGTTTAATGAATTGTCAATGATTAAATTATCATATCACAAAGGCAACTTTTGATACAAATGATTATAATAATTTTTCAATTTTTTTTAAATTTTCAAAATTTAACTTCTTGCCGTGATAATTTAGTATGATCTTTAGGACCATGATATCTGTCAACATTAAAAGTTTCATCGAAAAAAATCAAATAATGAATTCCGTCTCTGAATAATAGTACACATTAACTAGTTGTAAGTAAAAGTTTGCCTTAAAGCAAGTTGCATTAACTTCGAGATACGTATTCACAATCAACTTTATTTCGGAAATACTTTTTGTTTTCACTAAAAATTAATCAATACTATTTCCAATTGACCACTTGTCAATATAATTATAATATCGGTATTTGTGTGTGAACGTAAACTGTAATCAGTAGCTACCTAATACAAAACACCAAAGAATGTACATAGACTTCCGCATAGATTCTGATTAGAATCGCTCGAATGCGCGGTGAAATTATATTATTAATATTACATTAATATATTGCTATATTATATTAGTATGTTATTTCAAACTATGATTTTTATCATCATATAATGATCCATCAAAATTGACAGTTTTTTCAATATTCAATTATGGATTATCCGGTCGATCTTTACCAAAAACTAATCAATGCGATTTCCAACCAATATCTTTCGAATAGTAATTTAATTTGTAAATTCAATTCAGAATTGTGGACTAAAATGTGGATGTTATAAAATCATTAATCAAATTCAACCCTTCTCTGCTAACTACGAAGAAACGGTTCTGCCGATCAATCACTGATAAATGTTGGTCTTTGTCGAGTTGCATCAAATGGCTTTTAAATGTTTGAAATCGGTTTTTAAGAAAACGTCGACGAAAGATAAAGGTTCGTCTCATATCATTCGATTCGGAATGACTTAAAACGTCATAATAAAAAAAACATAAATTTGGCAAATATGTTTTTCTCTAGACAACATAAATGAAGTATTTATTTTGGGAAGCTCCAAACTCAAAACACTAATTTTTAAAACATTTTTAAATAAAATATTTATATAATCTATTTATTCAACCATTATGGTTTCTGAACGAAATTGCTAAAAAGTAATTCAAAAAATTGACTAACTGAATATTTAATATACAGAATGCCCTAAAACTTGACTTCAAACCGAAACGGGGTGATAATATTAACGTTAACAGTCCTGAAAAACAAATAGAAAAAAAATCTAATGTTGTTTGAAAATTTCGAGCTTTTAAGTAGAACCTAGAGCTTTGATTAAATTATGACTATTTTTTGCTCATAGTAGTTAATTTTTAAATTTAATTCAACAGACACTTAGTTTTAAAAATTGATTTTAATGATTTGGCACATAGAACTAGAATTATTTACTTAACGATTTCTGTAGTTTACTCAAATTTTTATTCAAATTTATTTTAGTCCTTGCTTTAGTTTTTCAACACTCATTTTCAGCTATCACGTCATAATAATAATAATGTTGAAAATAAAAATATTATGCAATTCCCGTAGCTCTGTTATAAATTAATTTGTTGTAATATTTTCTTTTTTTTGTCATTATAATGCAATTGCAATAATATAAAAATACTTTAATAATAGTATTTTTTACTACATCTAAAATTTAAATTAAATAAATTTATGGATTTTCTGAAAATTGTTTGAATAATCTCAGATTTTCCTTTGCATCGCTTGCATAACATTTTGTCTACGTTCGCAATTTCTCAGTTGCCCTCGGGGATGTTTTCTTATCACGATGTCGAGACCCAAGAAGTAAAGATTTCAGGATTCGCTTTGTAACCAGATGTAATGCAATATCCTTCGAAACTGCTCCGGTGGGAGACGCATCCTTTCGGCCGCTTCCAAACGTTCCCATAACATGTAAAATTTACTTCAGTACACTTTATCGAGTTACTTTTTTATTTTCTCTTATTATTGCTGTTTTATCAGTTTCCAAGTGATATTGCAGACGAACCCACGAAATTGGAATTGATTTTGTGACTCCTATACAAGTGTTGCTTCAAAAAGTCAAGTGTTTTGCTGCTTCTCAAAATCATGGTAGAAGACCTAACGGTAGTAAGGTTTCACGAATTTTTCAGAAATATACTTTTTTAATAATTTACAATTGTACAGAAGAGCATATTATATGTTTTGATTGTTTAACTAGTTATCTGTTTCGTTTGAATCGAGCTTATGACGAGTCTATTCGCCGCAGAAAAAGTTGCTTCGGCAAGCTTTCGAATGTAAAATATCGTTTTTTTTCAACATTGATAATTTCTTTATTCTAATTCTTTGTTAACCTAAGAATATATTACATACGTATTAAGCTCTAGTGGATTGAATTCAATAAAATAATAAAAGTGTAAATGTATGGAAGTAAGACATGGTGAAAGATTTTGATAAAAAGGGTGAATTTAACAGTAGAAAATGTTATTTAACTTCCCGGGGTATTATATTATTATTATATTTAACAGGGTAAGTTATAGTAATCGCAAAAAATTGAAAATGAAAATTTTTATATATTCTTTATGTTTTAGAGGTTTCTGAAAATTATGACATACCTCAGAAAAATTTGATGTATGCGTGTGTGTGCGTGTGTACGTGTGTGTGTGTGTGCGGATACAAATTTTCGTCGACGATTTTGCGAACACGGATTAACCTATTTGAATAATTCATAAAACATTTGATTCCTATTGATAAGGAGACATTGACATTGCGGAGATACGGGCAAAAAGTGCCAAAAATGGTATTTCAGATTTTGAGATAACGGAGCGAATGATTTGAATAATTCGAAAACATTTCACCTACATTGACGAAATGATCTGGTGAAATTTTTGTAGAGGCAGGTCCAACGTCCCCAAAAATCCAATGAAGAAAGTGAAAAATAATGCCTTTTGGCGGTCAAAATTGAACATTAGACATATGTACATCGTATCATCAGATAATTTATAAAGATTATAATAATAAGTACAAATTTTGCTTACGTTTATATGGGTTCCGTAGCAATCTTTACATGTTAGGCGACTACGCAGCGCTCAGGCGCTTTTATATTTTGACTCCAAATCAGCTGTGCAGTGCAATTGCTTAAAAAAAATGTTCAACATTTTCAAAATAAATCAAAATACAAAAAAAAATCAATTTTTTTCAATTATTTCAAAATTTCTCAAAAATCTTCTTTTTTCAAAGTTTCGCAAAGTGTTTATCGTTTAGTTTTCGATACGGTAAGCCTTAAGGCACGATGCCATACACCACTAGTTTTTTTTTTTTTTTGAACAGCAATCAAAACTTAGAGTCTTACAAGCTGGCTGACTAGACGTTCTACATATTGCAACCCAAACGATTGTACTATTTCTGTTAAAACGAATTATTATTGCTACAGCAATTCCGGAGAAAGATATTTTCACTTAGAAACATACTGCTATCTATATTTTCAATCCAGCTTGCTACGAGCAAGTCCATATAACTAGCTAAAGTTGATTCTTTTGATTAATTATTTATTTGATTAATTATATTAAATTCATATATTGACAAGTAGATGCAACTTACCAGAGCCTTTTACAACTACTTATATTATATAGTCGTATAGCCTCAAAGTATTTTAAGCAACTTGACATTTCAAAATATTTTTTGTTATTTCACAAACTTCTATTTACATAGCAAATGGTCGTTGTTTACGCATGACGAATATACACGCCAATACAAAACTAGTTTAGAGTGGCATTTAGCCTTAAGGCAAGTTTCATGAACTTTCCCAAATGTGTAAGAATTGACTTAATCAATCGAAATTGAAATCTAACTATTTAGATAAAATTTTTAACTGTTCATTTGAAAAATGAAGTTAACGCTTTCAATTAAATCTAAACATTGCAATTTCGAATACAATTTTTTCAAATACATTTAAATTAATTGCAATGATATCAATTATATTGCACAAACACGTGCTTATATTATTATTTCAAATCACAATGAATTGATGATGTTCGACTTATCACATCACAAAAGAAACTTCTAACACATATTTTGACTATAATATTTTCTCTAATCTTGATGAATTTTTAACATTAAACTATTTGTCATAGGGTCGTAATATTTTAGTATATTTTATAAGACCATGATATCTATTGCCTAAAAAATTTATAAAAGTCGGCAAAAAATGTTTCAACAGCTAATTTCAAGAAAACGCTCCGAGTTTTACCTGAAACAAATCAGTATCATTTCCAACCAATATCATTATTATTATTAGAACAATTTTTAATTTTTTAAAATCGATTCAGTATTGAGAGCTTAAACGTGGACGAAAACTTATTCATTTTTATGCTATTTACAGAGAAACGGCTCAGCCGATCATTGAACAAAACAGAGGAAAGATAATCCACACCAAAATACATCGATTGGGTTATAAATTTTTGAAATCGGTTCAGAAATTTTTAAGCAAATTTCGATGAAAATTTTAATTTTGACAAAAGCAAAGTTTAGAAACATTATTTTTAACTAAACTAGCCGATCTGGTTGCTTATCTATGGAAATATACAATTCAGAAAGAACGTCAACGATTTTCATTATGTTTATTAACTTATTTTTACCAATTATAAAATAACATTTATGAGATTTGGATTCACGTAAGCATATTATTGCGCAATTATTCTCGTAAAAATACTTCTACGCTAAAATATAAATTTATTTGATAAATTTTAATGGTCATTATCGCCTATTTTTATCGCTTATAATAGCGCAGTGTAGCTATTTTTTTATCAATTTTATTGTCAAAGTAGATTTTCACATAGAAACAGTATTCAGATATGAAAATAATATCACAGGCGGTCGAGTCGGAAAATTTTTAATTTAAATTTAACATGTTCGTAGCATTAATTTATTTTAGTTTGGTTGGTGACGCGTACAGAGAGTGCAGCATTTACGTATTCTCATTTAATCCGGATTACGTTATTTGCTTTATCATATAGAACATTCTCTGTTGGTTGATTTATGACATCTCTAAAATGGTTTGATGTGACCTGGTTCTTTGTACAAAGCATGCGAAATGAAATCATAAAACGACTTATTCCAGAAACACAAAGTGAATATTTGTTTTATATGTTTGTCATCCGGATAATTGCACGTAGGATGAGTTTGACTAACAATGCACTTTCTTAGAATTTCATTGAAAGTTCAGTTGTATTTCCATTCGAATCTCTGAGATATCCTTTCAGGAGCTGTCTTTGTGAATATATTTGTTGGGGTGTAAAAACTTTTGTTCTATTTTCTTTTATGTTATTGCCTGCAATAAGCTACACAACGTTGTCTGTCAGCGTGGTCGTTTTTCGCCTCTGCAGATTTTTCAAAAATATTTTCTGCATTATTGCTCCACTGAAATTAGCTTAGATTTATATTAAACTTTTGCATACTGGATAATTTTATTACTATTTTAATAATATTTCTGGTCCTAAATATGAAAATGCAATAGCATTAAATTACGACAAACAAATGTATGAGCTACATCAGAACAACATTTATAAAATATTATTAAAAATCGAAAATGAAAATTTTTGCATATCTTTACATTTCAGAAGTTTCTAAACATTTTGGCATATTAAACGTAAGATTATTGATTAGAAATTATTTTTATATTATTCGTAGTTTCTATAAATTTTTGAAATTACTAAAATGCAAAATATCTCTTAGGTAAGACAGATATTACAGCTGTTCAAAAAATGAGATAAAAATGAGATTATATAGCCAGCGAAAAAGTAAAAAAAATACAAGCGGTCAATGAATGTATGTTCATTTTAATTACATGAAGTTCTTCAAACACAATTACATGATGAGTGAAGTTGCGAAAACATTATTTGTTTAGGCGTTGTTTAACAAAATCCACTGGTGTGTACGAATATTAGAATTTATTAATCAGCAATTACTTCATTTCTCTAATGAAGGTTCACTTCTAAATGCTAATTACAAT
Organism: Ctenocephalides felis; assembly: GCF_003426905.1. NCBI lineage: Eukaryota > Metazoa > Arthropoda > Insecta > Siphonaptera > Pulicidae > Ctenocephalides > Ctenocephalides felis. Next base: position 26,241,289 of record NW_020537324.1, read on the forward strand.
GACAAACCGTTCATGTCATATTTGAAGTATGACTTTAATTACATTATTGTTTTTAAATATTATACATATTTTTAATGCTATTATAAATATATAATTTATAATTTATCATTGTATAAATGTGTATAATGGTTGACACTAATAAATGTGTGCATCACGAGTGGTAATTACTAATAAACATTATTCAAAATTGTTATATGATATATTTATTTCTACTTAAATGCCATCTTGTACAGTAGCAAATAAGTTATACTTCAATCGCGTGTGAACCTTACACGCACTCTTTTTTATTCTTTTTATGTGTTTATATTGTAACTACAAAAAAAATTAATTGTAAACTAAGTGAAAATATTTTGCAAACAACAATCGATATATTTGAAACAAAGCATGTTAGAAATGGGAAAAGAATAAGATCCTCCAATGAACGATGAGATAAGGCCCGTACATTCTAACAAAAAGTCCGTTTAATTAGATTTTGTTTATATATATTTCATTTAAACATATATAAACGACGTCGACTAATATAATAAGCTTCTGAATTTTATCTATAAAGAATAAATAATAAAAGTTCTAGTTTTTACAATATATATTCATCGATCAATTTTTGTTGCATGATTATTTTAATTTTTTGAATATTTAATTATGGTACGTTTATCTTACCGTAAAATATCATACACCACTGGTTGGACCTGCCTTTGCCAAAACTAATGAGCAAGTCTCCCCGTCAACACAAATCGAATGTTTTCAAATCGGTTGATCGGTGCTCTCAAAAACGTGGACATAAAATTGTATATATTCAAACACACATCGAGTTGTCTAAAGTATGCTAAAATGTTCAGAAATCTCTGAAAACTGAAGGTATGCAAAAATTTTCATTTTCGATTTTTGGACGATTGCTATAACTTACTCTACGGGAAGATAATAAACTAGTACAATATATACTTATACTTAATTGTCAATTGCGCAGAAAATAATTATTTTTATAAGAACCATCAAAATTTTATTTTATTCAGCACTATTTACATATGTATATTTGAAATTCGGCTTATTCAGCATCCTGGCTTGTAATATGTTAATTACAAATCTAGACAAATACAAATAAAAACTGATTTTGTTCCTTTTTGTTGAAAATTTGTGCCGCACACATTTTTTCTCATTTTGCAGTAGCATATTTATTAAAACGAAACTCGTGAACGGCGGGTTCTTTTTTAATAACAGTTTACACAACATTTTATGATGACTGTATATATGGTAAATATCTGGGGCTTGGGTTATTTGCCTTTCATTTTATTTTTAATTATTATTTAATTCTATGTGTATGTGCTCAGGGCGAACACATTTCAGTACACACTTTGATTAAAAGTATGCTTTGGTAAATATATTATTTATTGTTCTAGGTTATGAAATGTTGAAAATTAGCAATTATTGTCAAAAATGAAGATTGGAAAACATCAGTATATACCCAGAAAAACATGTACATTTAAATTATATATTAGTGTATTTTAATTCATTTTTGTTGGTCTCCCTTACTTTGAGCATTAGCCATACCTATCTTTCAATAATACATTTTATTCTATCTTCATTATTTTGCTCAAGCCAAAACACCACTTACATCTAATTTTAGAATTTTTATTCGAAGTACCACACAAATATTTTATGACCATACAATCTCCTTATTTTAGAGCTTTCTCTTCCAAACTTCTCGGTTTTCAATAAAAAGTTGTCCTCATCTGATCGCAATTTAATTATAACGAAATTGTAATTATTTTTTCGACTCAATTGTTTAAGCTCTGATTTAATCTTCATCTTAATAACTCTCTTTGTTAAACGGGACTCGAAAGTGCTTCTGATAAAATGAGTAAAACTGGAGAAAAATATAGACTTTTTATATTAACTTTTTTCATAACAAGTTTTTTCATTAAATTACTTTGAATGACTCAACTTTTTTTTGTTTTCTTATCTTTAATAAAGTAGAGTTTTGTCTACAGTTATAATGTGAATTTTGATAAAATTATAAAAAATAGGTTACTATATAATTTAAAATGTTATTTTCTTAACCAGAAGTATTTCATAAAACAGCTTGGAAATGATGAGGATTAGCTGAGAGTTTTAATAAACATAGTTGTTTGATATGCGTTATATTTTGTGATGAAATGGGTTTGCTTATCACAATATAATTGCTCAAAACTCAAATTGAACCTTTGTCCACCTACCCTACTTTAAAGTTGCTGGACAAAATTACCATAAACGTACAAATAATTATAAGTGAATCATTAGAAATTAAATTTAGTAACTTTATTGAAACAGAGAGGTTTTTCTATTTGATCATATGTATGATATAACGATATATACCATAATTCGTAACATTAGTGTGAAAGGAAGTGGTTAATCTCCTATATAATAATTATTGCATTATTAAATTACAATATCTGTTTATATACAGTATATATAAATTTTGTTTAAAAATGAGTCAGCTGGTGTGATTTCTAATATTGTAGCATATTGTGTTACATGAAATACAACAAATATGTTTATTTTGTAATGTGAGATGTCACAACCATCGGGTGCTACATCGATCTTACTCATACAAGACGAATTCAGATGCGGTATTGTAACGTTAAGTTGTTACCAATATGTAACATATACGTAATATATATATATATATATATATATATATATATATGTGTATATATATAGGGTGTCCCAGATCTAAATTTCAAGCCGAAATGGGCGAGCTTCTGACTGCAACGCAGAGTTTTGGTGAAGTTATGACCATTTTTTAGTTATTGTGTTTAACTTTTTTTAAATTTGTTCATTCAAATTTTGGAACCGTAATCGTGAATAACATTCTAGGACCACTGTTAATAAAATACTATAGTTTCCTTAAGGTCTCAAGAACTAAGACTTTTGAAAACAGATAAGGCAGATAAGATAAGAGTGCCAATGATTCGTCATTCACTCTCGATGATATCATTTCTATACTGGCCGATTGTGATTAGTCGTCGTGTATGTGAATAGAGATCTGTCATTGTATGCGTACCGGCGTCAACGTTGTATGCGTACCAATATCAACAAGCAAATCGGCATAAATAAATAAACATTTTAAAGTTACATCGTAGTACAAATCTTGGTTTAATGAAAAATGCCTAAATCAGAAGAATATTTTACCCTGTCCTCTATAAATAATTATAATATAAATAATAAAACAAATGCAGCATTTGCGCCGTTGTGAAACCTAAGTTTATTGAAATAATTTTTATATTATTCGTAGTTTTTATAATTGTTTGAAGTTATTGAATTTTTTTTTTTTTTTTTTTTTTTGTTACAATTTATTTTTGTTAATCAAGACTAAATTATTGAAATGGAAAATATTTTTTTAGACAAAACAGATATTACAGCTGTTTAAAGAATGAGATGGTATCGCCAGCAAAAAAGTAAAAAAAAATACAAGCAGTCAATCAATGTATGTTAATTCTAACTACATGAAGTTCTTCAAACACAATTACATGATAAGTGAAGTTGCGAAATATTTGTTTAGGCGTTGTTTTACATAATCCACTATGTGAACAAATATTATATAATTTATTAATTATCAACTACTTCATTTCTCTAATGAAGGTTCATTCCTATGTGCTAATTACAATGACAAACCGATCATGTCATATTTGAAGTATGATTTTAATTACATTATTGTTTTTAAGTATTATACATATTTTTAATGCTATTATAAATATATAATTTATAATTTATCATGATATAAATGTGCATAATGGTTGACACTAATAAATGTGTGCAACACGAGTGTTACCATATTACTAAAAAACATTATTAAAAATTGTTATATGATGTAGTTATTTTTACTTAAATGCCATCTTGTACAGTAGCAAATAAGTTTCACTTCAATCGGGTGCGAACCTTACTCTTTTTTTTTGAACAGATTTTTAAAATCGATCAAATTTTGAAGGTTCTTCTTCAAAAAATATGTACTAATGTATGTTAGCAAATTTCTGTTAAAGTTGGCACATTTAATCATGATGATAAAATACTTGATCAAGGCTAAGATCTGAAACACCCTGTATATATATATATATATATATATATATATATATATATATAAGATGTATTAGAATTTCTTCGTGTGACTGTATAATGGAATTTATAAGAACATAAAAGACGACGGGTAGCGCATTTTACGACTTATTACTTCATACTTCATTCTATTACTGCTGTAAGTAATCAAGTAATAAAAAATTTTAGAGTTATATAAAAAGAAAAACAAAATTTATTGTCGAGTATGTTATTGAAAATAAATTATTTTCTTCCATTAATTTTATTGTTTATAAAAGAAATTGAACTTATTGCGTTTTTATTGAGTTTAGGGCTTTCTTCTAGTTTATTGAAACTGCACATGAACATCTACATAAATAATTAAATACTTAACACATTAGAACACTTTTTATATGCCGTTAATATTCTTATCTTACAAAGTCTTAAAAAATTTACAATAAAGTAAACACAAGATTATTGTCAGTTTAATTAATAAATATATAAATTTCATTAAAAATTTTCGGGTTATAATTTTCGATGTATAGTTTCTTCGATGTTTTTTTAAATAATTTTTTTTTAATTAAAATGGCCCACAGAACTAAAAATGCGATGTACCCCAACATCTAAAATTTTTAGTATTTATACTAATTCAGGAGAAAATTTTTGCTTACTTAATAGTCATTAATTGTTTCAATATTTGTAATTTTCGATTAACAATCAATACATACATATAACTAAATTAGTTATTTCTATCATAGTTAAAAATATTTTGAAATATAAATTGCTTCACAGTTAAAAATATAATGCAGTTTAGATTAGTCGTTTCAAAAGCCTATATCAGTGTTCCGGAATATACCCTGTTAGTTTTTCTTGTTTGCCAAATTAATGAAAATATAATCACAAAATGCTTTCAAAAACTTTATAATTGAATTCAGCCTCTGATTATAATAATTATCATTGGTTATGACGAAAATTTGCACAAAAATAATTCCAAGTTTGTTTTAAATTAAACTCAAACAAGAAGAATAGCTCGTAATAATTAAAATAGAAGTCTGAGATGCATTTCTCAATATGAAACTAATATAACGCAGACTATTTCCAACGGCTGCATTAATTATTAAAATATTTTCTCATTGTTATGAGCAGTATTGATTTTAAATTATTATTAGTTCGAACAAGTAATATGCAATTGCTTTTGGTTAATATTTGTTTTAAAACAGTTTTTTTCTTTCTACAGAAAACTCGTGTTATTTTTGCTTCTAGAATAGAGAAAGGCAAATGATATCCTCTATGGAAATGCGAAGTGTTTTTAAATTTCTTTTTCATCTGGTGTTTTGTTTGAAATTAAAATGCAAATCTTTTCATCTTCAGTTTTATAATGAAGCATTTCGAGTGGGAAGTTGATTTTTGTTTGATTAATGTTGCATTTATTACAAATAATAATATACTTGCTTATTATCAATAAGGTTTTTGTAATTAAATATACACTCGATTTAAATGGAACAACAAAAGTTGCTTGAACTTGAACTTTTTGATATGTGCAAATAATCAAGTTAATCAATGAGAAAAAATATTTAACTATTTACATAGAATGTTTAACTGTTTATTTCGAGAATGAAATCTTTGCTTACACAAGAAATTAATCATTGTATTTTCCAATTAATATATGTCAAACACTCTTAAAACATATCAAATTAAATGAGCTATATTTGCATAAAAACGCGCTTGTATTTCCTAAAAGCCAGCCTATTATTCTAAACTTTGAACTGCTTTTTGTAGGACTATAATATTTCAGTATGCTCGTTTAGAGTAGACTCTAAACTATACAGTGTAAAACGTCAGTTTGTTTAACTTTTTTCTATAATATTGCATTTATTACAAATAATATGATTACTCACTACTTGCTAAATATCATTTGCGATAAGGCTTTCATAATTAAATATACACTAGATGTAAATGGTATCTGGTCAACGAAAGTTGCTTGAACTTTTGGATATGTGTAAATAGTCAAGTTAAACAATAAGAAATAATATTTAAGTATTTAGATTTTCGACAGTTCCATTCGAGAATGAAACTTTTTTTCAATAGACACTAATTAATGTAATTTGCAACTAATTCTATTTCAACCTGATCATAACATAACAAATTATATGAGTTATTAATAAAAACTTTGAATATTTATAATTTAACTGCTTTTTGTAGAACTATAATATTTCAGGACTCTAAATTTGAGTGTGAAACGTCAAATTTTTAACTTTTTTTCTGGCAACCACAAAAACCTAATAAATTCTTCGCAAAAATTTAATAAATACTTCATTGAGTCATTACATGCTAATTTTTTTTTTCAATCATTCAAATCAGATTATTTGCTATCTCAAATTGTCATTTTTAACTTCCCGTAGGATAAGTAATCGCAAAAATATCTTTACGTTTCAAAGGTTTCTAAACATTTTGGCATACATTAGAAAATATGGATGTTTGTGTGTGCGTGTGTGCGGATACAATTTTTTGTCGACGATTTCGGGAACATCGATAATCCGATTTGAATAATTCAAAAAACATTCGATTTGTATTGATAAGAAGACGTGCTGATTAGTTTTTCGCCAAGGCAGGTCTAGCAGTTCCAAAGATACGAGACAAAAAGTGCCAAAAACGGTAACTCAATGTTTAATAGAACGGAGCGTCTGATTTTAATCATTATTACTTGTATTGACAAGATGAAGAACTAGTTGAATTTTTATGAAGGCAGGTCCAGCGGTAATGGACTCTCAATAAAAATAATTCAAAAAAATGTCATTTGGCGGTCAAAAATGTTTATTCGACATTTGTACTTCACATTATCAGATATTTTATAGAGATTTTAATAATGTGTACACATTTTGTGCAGATTTTTTTGGGTTCCGTACGAAGATTTTTAATTACGGTACGGGAAGTTTCAGCAATTTGCCTTAAGGCACAATACCATGCACCATACTAGTGAATTTTTATTTTCGAGCAATTAATATAATTTATATACCCTATGGGCTGTTAATAACATTTCATTAGGAAAAATCGCAAAATTGCAAAATCTTACGAACAATTTTTAAATTTTGATAATCGGCCCAAATTTTGTTGCAAAAAGTTTTGCACTTTACTGCTAATTTTGAAAAAAACTGCTCGACATTTTCGATCGTCGCCCAGAACTAATTTATACTTGACTTAATACATTCAAGCATTTAAAATTTTAAAATTGGTACAGTCGTTTAAGAGAAAACGTTCAGAGGTCAAATACAGTATACACACATACTTTTTATGCAAATCATTAGCAAAATTCAGAATTGATTCAGAAGACTAACTTCAAACATCGAGAAAACATGAAATTAGCTAGTCATATTTTCTGGTGAAAACAAATACTTCCTTGGAAAGTTTGATAGTAAACATTTTATTATGAAAATTTAATTAACTGAATTATGTCAATATCTCGTTGTTTTCAATCCCGGTCTTTGAACTTGGCGTGCAATACTATTCCTATTGCATTACGTCAAGGCATCCTAGTTATGCATAATACATTTCTATATTACGGCAGCAGAATGCTTTGCTCGTGTTCTGAAATCATTAGCAAATTTCATCTCTCTAATAATGATATCAAGTTCTAATTGGAAGTATGTTTATGAGATTATGAATATAATTTGGTTCTGATATTTTCTGATAAACAACGCCTGTGATCTCGAACGATGTCTAAAAATACATCTATAATGAAAATTGATTTTGTATTTCTAATTAACTTTTCTTATTGATGCATGTATCTACCAGAGCAAAATAACCGATTACGTTCACTTACATTTTCCTTCTTATCCTTCTTATTGTCATGCATCATGTCCCTAAAGCTATCATGCAATGTCAACAAAATAAAATAAATACTAATTACTAGATTTATGATTGCACCTGTTTCAAAATAATCTATAATTTAAAAAAAAAATGCAATGCCTATATGTTTGGTTGTTATATAGGTCAAAATATTTCATTTTATATTCTACAAGTACAATTTATTTCGATCCCATTCAATCTTTTAAATGAAAAAGATTTGTTTGCGTTGTTCTATAACTTTTTGCCATTTCATCGCGGCCTCCACGTTTCCAATGTGAAATGTCAATAAAACAAGGAAGAAAAAACTGCATTGAATGAAAATAGAAAATGTGTCCCATTCCTTCGTATGTTGCTCGACCAAATTGAAAATTAACAGCCACGAGGAAACAATGTATCTACTAATGGTTTGGCATTATGTGTCGTAATGAGTTCTGGTCGTAACAGGGAAATGGGTTTCAGCTGAAAAACGATTCAGAAAAAAAGCTGTCCTACCCCACATTTAATACACTTTTTTTACAAACAATAAATGTCAAACGAGAAGGCGACTGTAAAAGCATTTATCCCGCAAATGACGTGGCCTGGAAATAGTAATTTCAATGCTGTTTTTATTTACTTAATGGGTTTCTTTTACATGTTATGATCTTTTGGAACATATAAATTAACTACATGTGTGTTTTTCATTTTATAATGATTGACAATTATATCAAGTATACTTTGAGTAATTACCTTTTAAATACATCTTATACTCGAATTGAATCTTGTTGTAAATACATAGGAATAAGGATAAGAATGGCATATCTATCAATTTAATTTTTTTTGTAAAATAATTGTTCTTTCAACTTAATTTACTTCTTTATTTACTGTTTGTCGGTGCTTACACCTTTGCCAGAGTAAAGGTTTTGTAGGTCCTTTTTACCCCAAGCACATTTAAGATTTTGTATAAGTTATATAAATTAACTGTTGAATATAACTTCATATCAACAAAATATCTTATAAAAGAATCAAATACCGTATTGAGATCTCGTAAACTAAACAACAGTGCTCACAACTAAAAGACCTAACAACGAAAGAAAATACTTAAATATACTGCTTTTATCTCCTGAGATGTATAGCCATCACGATTCTTACGACGCGTGATGGCTATACATCTTTCTCCCTCTATTTTAAAATATTGTTGTTAAAAAAATTATTTTTTAAACCCCGCTCTACCTTATTGTCAATGACTTGGTTTGGGTTGAAAATACGTGGTGTGTTCAAAAAGTACCCGGAATTACTAATAATTAAATTTCGCGGGTCTGGAGTGTCTGATTGTCAAAATTTTTTTTTATTGTGTTGGTATACATGCCCCTAAAGTATGATGAAATTTTCAGCTATATTCACTGTTTACTTTGTCTGTGGTAGTCGCTAAGGTTCGACGTGTTTTTCTGAGCTCGGCGATTTTTACAATGGAAGAATTGAAAAGTCAAAGTGGATGATTTTTTAAACTAAAACATCTGGTGTAAACGTCGCCGTAAAATTGTAAAATATTATTACATACAACGGTCAGGAAAATTTTGTTAATCCCATAAATAGGGAACAATCTTGCCCAGGTTCGACGGCTCATGTAATTAGGTTATAAGATAAGATTGTAAAATGTATCCCGTCGGGCCTGAAACTCAAATAAATAGTTAGTCTAGCATTAACAGGCAAAGAATAAGGAGGTGTTTTGTAAAATAGTATATAGAATAAAATTAAGTTGAATATAATAGAAGTTTCATTTTCTAAAAACAATCATCGTGGGGATTTTGCATTTCGTCGATCAATACATTTACAGTCCACTATCGAAGCATCATCAACGACGTCATGTAAATCGCTCCATTTGGTCAACTTCGAACCAGATTTAAAGTTGATTTTAATCAAAGTTTTGAGCCACGCATTTAAGCTTTGGACGGACCAGTTATCAAGACAAAAGCTTATTAGTACTAATACTAATAATAAACATATCTAAATAACTGAGTTTAAATTAAAAGTGATTGTGAAAGTGAAACTGTAAAAGTATTCAAAACTTATCTTACAAATACACCTGATAAATTAAAGTTGTTTTAAAAAGCTGTGATTTAAGCATTAACAAAGTTATTGTTTATGTAAATTGACGTGTAATTTACGGTGAATCAAAGGACGCTTTTAGTGCATTTGCTTGAATCCACTACTGATTCGAAGCACCGCCGGAATCCAATACTGATCCGATAGCGACGCCGGAAGCAACCAGCCTACTATTTTGAGGCATTCACCAGGAACGTGAAGCACCATCCGAGTTATAGTGACTTCTCCAATACGAGTTTTGGGTCCCCTCGAAGATACCGCCACGTTTCCCGTCAAATCAACAGAACACCAGATAAGCCATAATTTTATTTCATTTTATAAACCTAGACAGATTATTAATTGGAATTGGATCTTGCCTTTTGATTTTGGGCCAATTTCCTTAGTCTTTAGGTTTTAAATCTTATGAAATGTTATATTAAATATTATAAATTATTATTGGATTATCTAATTATTAATTTATTTACAACACATATTTATATCATCGCTATATTAGACTCCAATTCTAATAACATTACATTAGAATTGTTAATTAATTTGAGATTTATTGATTTATATTCATTCCGCTGCATTATTCCGTTCGCATTGCCTAACACCTGTTATATATTATACTCTGTAACGGTTTGCGCTTTTTTATCAAAAATATTTTATATTTAATTAAACTTATTAAGTTCTAATAACAATTAAAATGGCAGAACTTAAAAAACTCATTAAAAGGCGTCAAAATTTCAAATCGTATCTTGAAAGAATGAACAGTGATAGTTGGGACGAACATTCATCGGAAATGCTTAAGGGTCTGAAAATTATGTTTGATAACAGATTCGCGGAATATGAAAAAGTTAGGGCAGCCATCCACGATTCGCTTGATGAGCAGGATGAAGACATTTTAATCGATAATCTTTATCTAAAACTAACTATTAAATTTACACATCACATGGACAATTCTAGTAAAGAAAATAATAGTAAAAATTGCATTAATTCTGCTATAAAACTACCGAATATTCAAATTCCAATTTTTGACGGAAAATATAACAATTGGATTAGTTTTAGAGATTTATTTATATCCACAATCCACAAAAATGTTAATTTATCGGATGTTGAAAAACTGTACTATTTGAAATGTCATGTGTCTGGCGAAGCTGCAGCTGTAATTAATAATATAGCCCTCACTGATAATAATTACTCTGAGGCATGGGATTTATTATCGGCTAAGTTCGAGAACACGTGTATAATCGCCTATTCGCATTTACAAAAAATCATGGATATTCCAACGTGTTCGAAGGGTACATACAAAGTTTTAAAATCTTTTTTGAATATTGCGCAGCAGAATGTAAATTCGCTTAAAGCATTGGGCATAAGAGTTGAAAATTGGGACCTTTTAATGGCCTTTTTATTATTGAATAAATTAGATTCAGAAACTAAAATAAAGTTTAATACCGTTCGAGCACAAAAGGAAATGCCAACTATGTCGGAGTTATTTAATTTTTTAGAAAATCGTTGTTTGGCTCTAGAGCTTTCAAATAAGCTGGACACAGAACCGGACAATTATATCAAGCGTAAGACTTTAGTTACGGTTTCAAATATTCAGGTAGTTTGTAAACTTTGTTCAGCCGCACATCATATTTCCGAATGTACGAAATTCATTAAGATGGAAGTACCAAAGAGAATAGACTTTATTCGCGATAATAACGGGTGCATTAAATGTTTGTGTGACGGACATACAATCCGATTATGCAGATCAAAACATAAATGCAAAGTGTGTAATAAATCGCACAACACCTTATTGCATTTACAAGCAGAACAAATTTTACAAACAGTACCTACTAATACTATACAAATTTCCGAAACGTCCTCTGCAGCTTTACCTGCCTCACAGGTTTTACATGCAACATTATCAAACACGTGTGCATTTTTACCGACAGTTTGTGTATATCTTAAAAATAAAATAGGCGAGAAAATTCGTACTCGATGTCTGCTCGATACGGGTTCAGAAATTAATATTATTAGTCAAAATTTGGTAAAGTCCTTAAATTTAGATTCGGTCTCTAGTTCTGTACAGCTGGCTGGGGTCCATGGCATAAATATTCCTGGGAATTCCATGGCTTATATATCGGTTTCAAATGCGACATCAACGTTTTCGAAACGATTACCTTTTATTATATTAGAAAGAATTACAAATAAGGTCCCGTCGCAATATATCGATCCTTCGCTTTTAAATTTACCTGATAGCATTACACTTTCAGATCCAAACTTTAATATACCTGGCGATATTGATTTGCTAATCGGTGTAGGCTCGTTCTTTGAGATAATAAAAGGCAGAAGTATTTCTTTAGGCCATAATCTACCGGTATTGCAAGACTCGGTGTTTGGGTTATTTTTGTCAGGCGAGATTAACGCGTACAATGGGAATGTGTTAAATAGTAAAAGGGTGTTTACAGTAAACAATATTTTATTGAATAAAGTATCGAGGTCTTGCGAGTCGGAGGAGCTTAGTCGCACGGAAATTCCGGAAAAAGGTAATAACAATTGTGTAGAAAATATATCTACAAATTTAAACGATCGATATAGGGTCGCATTACCGTTAAAGTCAAGTTTTTCTATAACTCTATGCAAATCATTATATAAAGCAAACTGCAGATTTGTAAGTCTAGAAACTCACTTAAACAAATACACGGGTTTGCAAACGAAGTACAAAAATTTAATAAATGAACGTCTTAATTTAGAACGTGCTTCTAAAATTCCAAATTATGAACTGAATACTTCACTAAATTCATTTGAATATTACTTGCCCAATCGTGCCGTTTTTATGAATGGAAGTGACAGAATTCGAGTAGTATTTGATGGGTCCTCAAAAATACCATCGGACATTTTTCTGAATAATATGCATTATGTAAGTCGCAGACTACAACAAGATATTTTTACCAATTTAGAGCGTTTTAAATCTTGTAATTTTATGTTTACCGGTATAGTAAAAATATTCAAACAAATTCTTGTTAAGAAAAAACATCAAAATTTAATAGAAATTCAATGGCGCGAAAATGCCGATGAAAAAATTAAACGTTTTAAATTAAATATGGTAACTTATAATTCTACTTCTGCACATTTTTTAGCTAAGCGATACTTGAATCAACTCGTATTTGATGTAGGGAAAAATTATTCTTTAGTTTCATACGCTCTTGAAAATCATTTTTACGAAGCTGACATTACTTTTGAGCCAAATTTATTGGAAAAGGCAAAAGGGTTTAGGAGAAGGATAACTCGAACTTGTAAACATGATAATTTCCAATTGCCATGGGTTATCAACGAAGTTAGTATCCTTGATTCAATACCAGTTGAAAATCTTGAATCCAATGATTTTTATGTAACCGACAATATAAACAAATTAAATTCCTTGGGGTTGCTATGGGAGCCTGTCAGCTATGCATTTCACGTTTTTTCGATCAACTGCATTTTATCATTCCAAGTAACAATTCGAGCTTTTTTCTCGTCTATTGCCAAATTTTCTGTGTGTTTCGGTATTCTTTCGCCATGCGTAGCTCTAGCTAATTTCGCAACGCAAGACATACGGCAGTTAATGACAGGTTTGAACGAAGCTGTAAATAGCTGCATCATGACCCGTCGCCGTGTTTTTGAAAATAATATATTTCTCATAAAAAATATACTTATTTTACGTTACTTTTTAAATTTGAGAAAAAATTGTAGGATTAAATTTCACAGTTTCAGTTTTTGTGAAGTATCTATGAGAGCTATTACGACTGTTTACTGTGGTTGAGAACCTACAATACACATATTATATTCAAAATTTATGATAAGCTCTGTTAAAAGTACAACACTCTCTAGGCTTGAAATCTGCGCTGCGCTATCGCTCATAAAATTATATAAAATTACCATTAAGTTCTTAAATTTGGAAATAGACAAAACGCAATATTTGATTGAGTTTAGCGATACTTTACGCTGGATTATTATACAAACCAGCTTATTAATACAGTCTGTGGAAAATATAACGGAAATGCATCAAATACCTGAAATATGGCTAGTACAGACAACCGCCGATTTAATCTCTCACGCCACCTACGGTTATAAATTAGTAATACGGATAGAATCCATAATTGATTCAAAACCAATAAGCATTTTCAATGGTATGGATAAACTTATGTTTTTGAGGCTCGGGCATTTTTTGATATACAAAGCGCTTACCGCATTTTTGGAAAGCATTGCACGGGTAATAAAAGCTTCTGTAAAGATAAAAAATGATAAATTTGTAACATCCATTACTAAAGTTGTGCATTTTTGCAGTAAAAGTTGGGAACTAGAATTGATTTTTATAGAATTAATATTATATTGTTATTTATATTATTTTTGCAGTACAATAATTTTAAAATTGGTATTAAGAATGATGGTTAATGATAAAGTTAATTTTATTGAACTTAGTAACAAATTTTCCTAACAATTTTGACAAAATCATTCGTTTCATTATTTACTAGGATGTAAATTATTAATATGTAACCTCATAAAAACATGATTAACTTTGAATAATTCTGTGTAAGATATTCATGTCATATTTAGGGAATATTTTTTGGTTAACTCTGTTCAAATATATGTCATATATACAATTACTTTGTAATTATAATTAGTATCTACATATACATATTATTGCATTAAATTTCTTATATTGATTACTGATCTTAATTATAAGTGAATAATTAAGGCGGCGGAGGATGGATGATTTTTTAAACTAAAACATCTGGTGTAAACGTCGCCGTAAAATTGTAAAATATTATTACATACAACGGTCAGGAAAATTTTGTTAATCCCATAAATAGGGAACAATCTTGCCCAGGTTCGACGGCTCATGTAATTAGGTTATAAAATAAGATTGTAAAATGTATCCCGTCGGGCCTGAAACTCAAATAAATAGTTAGTCTAGCATTAACAGGCAAAGAATAAGGAGGTGTTTTGTAAAATAGTATATAGAATAAAATTAAGTTGAATATAATAGAAGTTTCATTTTCTAAAACAATCATCGTGGGGATTTTGCATTTCGTCGATTAATCAAAATTACAGTCCACTATCGAAGCATCAACAACGACGTCATGTAAATCGCTCCACAAAGAATTTGTATTAAATTTTGCGTAAAAAATGAAATAAAGTGTTGCAAAGTGCAAAAATTCACCAGATATGGCTCCGTGTGACTTTTTCCTATTCCCAAAGTTGAAGAGACCCATGAAAGGACGGCGGTTTTCCTCGATTGAAGAAAATCGCTGAGAGTGCTCAAGGACATATCAAAAAGTGAATATCAAGGGTGCTTCGAAAATTGGAAAAAACGCTGGCATAAGTGTATTATATCTGGGGGGACTACTTTGAAGGGGACCACATTAATGTAGACGAATAAATAAATATTTTTTTGAAAAAACGAAAATTCCGGGTACTTTTTGAACAGACCTCGTACATAACAATATTGAATCCTTCTCAATTATAGAGATTCTACAAACCTATAAATATTGCAATAACAACTATAAATTTTATTAAAAATTAATGAAAATGATTATGCTGAATATGAAATTAGTGTTATTACACACATCCAAATACACCGATTTTCATGCTAAACATTATTGTATTGCTAAATTATGAATAAAAAACTCTACATTTTAGTCTCTATATGTCAATCGTGGAACAAAGTGAAATTATATGATGTTTTTTGAAAAAAATTACCTGCGACTATTCCCAGATAGATTCCATTTGAACTGACAAATACAATATCGTGCGTAATAGTTTTATCGAATTTCGGTTGGATGGCTATTTATCTTTCTGCAAAATATTCCACTCTGTTTATTTTTCAAATTATTTTTTTTCTCTCGAGATATATTTAAAATAATACAACCATCTATTTGCTTTGTTGAGCATTTTAACACAATTCTTGTATAATAGTATTCGATTGTTACATATTCTGTTCATATTTTTATATAATTACTGTTCTATTTGTATTTTACAAGTACTTTTTTTGCTCAGCAATATCTTAGGATATTTTTTATGTTTAGTAAATATTTATTTATTTAGTCATACATACTCTAATTTTGTGAAAAAATTCTCTTAAAGATCATTAGTAACTTTTATAAATTACCAGTCTAGGATAACCAAATATCGTCCTTCATTTAATAATTTAACTTTTAGAAATGTTTTCAAGGGAAGATAGATAATAAGAAAAATATAAGTCAATTGTTGGGTTGTATTATAAAAGGCATTGCTAAGAATTTAAATAGAAATTTTATCAAAGCATCGTATACATCTGTATACTCTGATTGCTTTTCGAAAATAATCATAGATGAATCTATCTCAATTATTAACTTCCCGTAGGGTAAGTTATAGTAGGTAATCGAAAAAAATCAAAAATGAAAACTTTTATATATCTCTACGTTTCAAAGGTTTCTGAACATTTTGGCATACCTTAAAAAAATGGATGTATGTGTGCGTGCGGATACAAATTTTCGTCGACTATTTCGGGAACACGGTTTAACCGACTTTAATTATTCGAAAAACATTCGATTGCTGTTGATAAGGAGACGTGCTGGTTAGTTTTTGGCATAGGCCATTTCGAAGATACGGTGCACGAAGTTCCACATTTGGTAACTCAGTTTTTAAGAGAACGGAGTGTCCGATTTTAATAATTCAAAAAACATATTACTTGTATTGATAAGATGGAAAACTAATTAAATTGTCATGAAAGCAGGTTTATAGTCCAAAAATCCAATTTTTTCAAAGTAATTTTTTTTTTCAAAAATGTTAATCATTTAAAAAAAAAAAAATTGGTACGAAAAGTTTCAGCAATTTGTCTTAAGTCACGATGTCATACGCCTCACTAGTTTCAAATTATAAATGTGGTTTTCCATCACATTAACTTTTGTTAAGGATAGGATCATTTTGCCTAGTTGTTAACACCGAATATATGACTACTAGTTACATCTCTGTATCGTTTACCAGGAAGATGTGTTCGTGCAAGAGACAGCGTTCGCGGCAATGGACAACTCCATTGCGGTGAATGATTCGGCATGGTTGTACGCTCAGAGCGGAGTCTGGCAAGGCGGCGGAGGCAACTACACCAACGGATCGACATCCTTCGAACAAGATCTACCAGAACTCGTTCCGATGATCATTACAGCCATCATCTTGGGGATTATCATCCTGGCCACAGTAGTCGGTGAGTGGGAAATTTACTTATTCACACATATCGTTATATACCATGTTATATATAATAATAGTTAAAAATAATCAATATAATACTTTTTGAAATCGGAATCACGTTCGTAATGCGAGGTGCATCAAATTATTTTCACGTGTATAGATCTACCAATCTTCCAAATTTTATGTTGTAGGATTTTACATTTTGTGCTTTGTCTTCAAATTTTATTGCGTTCATCATATTTTTATCTCATTGGCTTCAGTCTATCTGATGTTTCACCTTGAACAAAATCTTTCAAAATTAACTTTTATGTACGTGTGTTTACTTGGCACCGCGATGATAGAAATTGGCAAAACTGATATGACCTGATTTTTTGACGATTTTTTTTGCTGTCGATTGGTGCTTTCTTAAATTTGTTGCTCTTCTCGTTCTCAAGATAAACGAGGATATATGATCCTCAAGCCTTTGTTTGCTCCACCATCATCTTTGTTGTACTTTTTCATTTGTTGTTTTGCAGGTTGATAATTTTTTTTATCTATCTGCAGTACAATATACTGGAAAATATCTATTATCTTTCTTAGATTCCATTTCTCTGATTCAGAGAAAGCCATGCCGGAACATTTTTATCAATTTAATTTCTTTTCAAATATTCGATACACAGTTCGGTTTTTATAATTTCATTTCCTATTTCTCAAGAACATTTTGATAATGTGGATTCTCACTCTCATTTAACTCAACTTTACTAGAGATTAACTAAAAGTTTTATTGTGAAATTATGATGCAACCATCATCGTTGTACTTCTTCATTTTTCGTTTTTCAGTTTGATAATATTTCTTATCTATCTGCAGTAACATATATTGAGAAATTGAAAAATTATAATTATAAATATATTCATTTTTATTATTTTCGGAAAGTTGTCACCTTTTCCCTTTTTGCCTCAGAGCCAGAGTAAAAAGAGACAGCCACTGGTCAAACCGGTCTAATATCTTATTTTTAACTTTTATTAAATAAATTTTACAAAATAATACCTATATTATTAAACCAATGCCAAATACAAATTTCATGCGCACGTTTTTTACTGTATTGCGCACTGTATTTAACCTTGATCTGGTATTTCAGAGTAGTAATAACTAATAATTTATCTCTTGTAAAATTCTTTTTTAATTTACTTTCTTATTTACTGAACCTTAAAGTTTGGTCCCTTTTACACCACCCACAGGTATGATTTTATCGCGATTATTAAAAAAAAAAAAACTGTTGAATCTTAATTAAAAATAAAAATACGTCATATAAAACAATTAAAGAAACAATACTCAGAAATTATATTCAGGTATCATAAACAATAAAAAGAGCCAAAAACCAAATAATTTACCAGCAAAGAAAAAACTTGTTAGAAATATTTGTACACGGCCTTTTATATCTTAATAACGATTTCGTATGAATTAAGGCGAAGGCTGGTTACATATCTCTTTCCCCCTACTTTAAAATAGTAACATTAAAAATTATCATACTTTACTTGTTTTTGGAAATGATAGTGGTAGAACTTCTTACCTGTGGTCTTCTAAGCCCCGCTATACTCTATATAATATGAGTATTGGGATGGTCCTTAATATGCATACTTTTGAAATTTTTTGGTAAAACTTTCAGAGAATTTTTTTATCACTTTGCAAGGATTTAAGCCCCTAGGAGCACAAAAATTAGAAAACATCCATATCAACGTCCACCCTAATGAGTATAATGTAGGAAATGATTGTTCTGATACAATCCACAAATCTACATGCTAAACCAATACTATAACTCTACATTTCACCATTAATTCTGAACTTTTGACCTTTCTCTCGAGGTTACTAAATAATTTACTGCCTATGAAAAGAGAACTATGGCTGAGTTATAATTCATGTGAGAGTTTTTCTTAGCGCTCCAGTCGTCATTTATTAAAGGCCATTTACGTTAGAGGAACTTAAGTACACATAGTCGTCGCCTTTCAAAGTGTTACTTTAATATTCTTCAAAAGCTAATATGAGCTCTTAATAAATATACTTTATAGAGTAAATGCATCTAAATACATATTCGCAAGATGTTAGATAAAATGAAACTAATGGGTTCCGCCTTTGAGAAACTTACAGAATGATCAATTTTGCAACAAAGAGCTTCATTATTTTAGAGAAAAGCCCATTGTGAATATTGTCATTAAACTAAATGGGTTAGTACAAGCTTGAAATTATAATCAAAAATAAAGAAATATTCGAGAAATGTAGAAAGTCTCAGCAGAAAGGTCTACGATGTGAGATACGATCCAACATCAATTAAATTTTTTAAATTTACGAAAGAGAAGTTTGCTTTCATAACTAATACTTGCTAATTTTGTTTCCTCGCCATTTTAAACCATTTTGAATCGAATGAGACCAAATTTGGAAAAAAGTATGTGTGTACGTGTGTGTTTTAGCAGATGTTTTACCTTAAATTGACGTTTTATCAAAAACAGCTGAATCGATTTCAAAATTTTAAAAGCCATTCGATGTATCTCGATAAGGACTATTGTTGGTTTTGCGCTACGATCGGCCAAGCCGTTTCTTCGGAAATAGCAAAAAAATGAAAAATTTACAGTCTTAAGGTAAAATGCCATTTTCAACTAATTTGAACACCAATCAGAACTTAAGGCCCTGTAAATTATTATGATGATTTTACTTAACTAAGTTGCTTTTTCAGAAGGCAACATAACGGTTGGGATATCTCTATTTATTAAAATGTATACAACTTCTGTAATACCCATTAATCTTTTTTTGATGTAGCAATAATGGAATACAAATTTATTTATAACTTCACGTGAAAACCGATGTAACTGCGGCTTGACATCAAGCAATCCGAGGCGGATATCAACTATCATTTTTTTAACTAAAATCTCACAGCTCTAACCACTATTTCAGGGCGAAGATCAGATAATTTTTATGTTTTTCATTGTTATTTTACAATTCACTGCCGCAACAGACAATTTTTAATTGAAATTATACTTCATTTATATTTTCAAGTAAATGTTTTTGATCAAAAACAAAATAAGCCAAATTATCTACAGTTTAATATTATATATTGATTAATAGGGTTGAGTGGGCCTTAAAAATCTGCTAATAAAAAGGTCTACTAGCATTATTGCACAAAAAACTGAATTTAAGAATTTTGGAACAACAATATTTGAAAGTAGAGGGAAAATGATGCACAACCATCTAATTCGTTGATTCTCACGACGTTGCTATCAATTACGTACATTTATTATATGGTCTTAATATAATATTTAGGTATGCGTTATATAATTGTTTTATAAGAAGCGTTGTTAATTTTTACGTTAGATTCAACAGTTTTTTTATATTATCTCTATAAATGCTTACATGGGAAGGTGGGGTAGAAAGAATTACCTGAACCTTTATCCTGGCAAAGGTTATAAACAATGAAAATAGCAAATAAGAAAATTAGTTAAAAATGTAACTTTACAAGAGATAAAGTAAATAGTAATTACAACTTTCCTGGAATATTAATGGCAAACTACCAGATCAAGGTTGTATACCGTATCATCTCTATAAAAAATGTACCCATAAAATTTATATTTTGGATCGGATAGATATTGTAGATAGAATTTGTTAAAATCCTTTTGAAATTAAAAATACCACAAGACCTGTTTGCTTCTGACAAATTTTTGAAAAACGGCAAACAAATACATATCTACAATAATGAATTAGCTCAAAGTTTTACTGATCATCGTCATAAAGTTGTTTGTTTGATATGTGTTAATCATTGTGATATAACTGATTTGGATTTCACAATATAATTGCTCAAAGTCAAATTGTACTTTGGTACCCCGACCTACACTATTATTATTTCGATATGATTATATTTTTGATAAATATTTTAGGTTTGACCGAACGTAATAAAGCAAAAATTTTGTTAATTGTTATTTTAAAAAACAATGTAAATTTTGATCTAAAATTAGTCTCTTCGGATCGTTAATAAAAAAATTTTTTTTTGGTTTATTTTTTATAGCAAACTATACACAGTACATTCAGCTATATATTTCTTTAATACTTTTATATCTATATTACGTGACAGATTTTTGAGAATTTGTATAATAAAATACCATTTGTAAAATAAACTGCTGATAGTGTTTAAATGCTTAAATCTCAAGTAAAAAATTCATAAGAAGTTTATATTGTTCTGGTCTGGGATTATTATTAGGAAGTTTTCCCAGAGTTTTTAAAGATCAAGTGATTCTTTTGCCATTTATTATGTATAATTCTAATAATAAATATATGTTGTTTGTCCTCGACAATCGTGATTCACTTACTGTTTGTGTAAACATGCGTATATTGAATTGGATTTCAAATATTTCATGTAATTTCTAAAGCAAATTCAATAAATGGAGATAATTCTGTCGGAATGTGGATGAGATGTTTGATGGCAGGTTGCGCTTGTAGGCTGAGTGCTTTTATATCCTCTTATAAATACAAAGTGGCATTGAATGGAAGAAAAACACAATCAAGAATTACTCTCCCTGTAGAGTGTACACGTCCTCCCATTTTATAAAGTAGATTATTTTGGGTAGTGAAATGCTTTTGCGTCGAAATTTTACATCGATCAGAATTTAGTTACGCAAGATTAATGTCTGCTGAATATCGGAAAGGAATTGAAATTCGACCGTTACTGAATAATTCAGAAAATTATTTTTATCTAAACAAATGTTGGGTTTTGATGATGTAATATCATCAAGTTAATTCATTTACTTTCCGTAGGGTGAGTTATAGTAATCGCAAAAAAATCGAAAACAAAGGTTTTTATATATCTTCACATTCCAAAGGTTTCTGAACATTTTGAAATGTATGTGTGTGTACGTATGTATGTGCAAATACAATTTTTCGTCGACGATTTCAAGAACACGGATTAATCGATTTGAATTATTCAAAACACATTTGATTCCTATAAATAAGCAGAGGTGCTGATTAGGTTTTGGAGAAGGCAGGTCCAGCCGTTCCGAAGATACGGGGCAAAAAGTGCCAAATATGGTAATGCAATTTTTGAGAGACTGGCTTTAGATAATTCAAAAGCATTATACTTTTATTGACGGAATGAGCAGTACTGGTAAAATTTTTGGGAAGGCAGGTCTAGCGGTTTCAGAGATCCAATCAAAAAAGTTATTAAAAAAAGACATTCTGTCTACATTTCTATGGGTTCCATACCGATGTTTATATGTTATGTCTACCCATAACATATTTTAATTTTTTTGGATTAATATAGGGTAGGGCGGGGCACAATGGCCCAAGTTCACTTCAAGTAATTATACTATCTAAACCAAGTAAACGACTTCAGAACAAATGAACAATTATCAAAATATGTTCAGAGTAATTTTTAGTTAATTTCTAATTAAAAAGATGTGTTTTTGCACTATATTTCTAATTCTTTTATTTATTCCTTCTTACTGCAAAATGGAAATAAAATGGGACATCCAGGGTGCAAGTACATCCAATGTCTTATTTTTAATTTCAAAGCGATTTTACGAAATAATAGGTTCAATACTTATTCAATGCAAAATATAAATTTCATGGGTACATTTTCTACAAAGATAACAGTGTATTTCACTTTGATTTGGTATTTTGTCAGAAATATTAATCGTGAGAGTTCGATAACTATTCTTTTAATTTTTCTCTTGTAAAATTGTTTTTAACCTCAATTTACTTTTTTAATTACTATTTTTATTGCTTTTTTATATACTATATTTTCTTGCCACTTTTGCCTGGGTAAAAGTTCAGTTGACCCTTTTTACCTCACCCACATGCGTAAGCTTTTATAAAGGCTATATTACAAAAGTTGAATCTAACTTTAAAATAACAATGCTACAAAACAATTAAATAACGTATCTTTAAAAATTAAATTAAGGTTTTATAAACGCAGTAATATCAGTGCACACAACCAAAAAAACTAACAACAAAAAATAATACTTTTGTTATGGATTTTTAAATATTCCCGATTATTTCCTGCTTGGTACACAGAGGGTATATTATACATCTTCTTCCCTCTATAGTAATATTGTTGTTAAAAAAATTTATTGTTTTTGAGAAATTGGTGGTAGACCTTTTTACCCGCGGACATTTGAGCCCTACTCTATCCTAATTATTCTATTATTTCATAATGCGATAATAATAATACATTCCTACAACCTGAAAATTTCTACGTTTCACCACAAATCCCTATTATCTTGACGTGAGGTATATAAGCATTTGTAAAATTGAAATACAAAAATAAAAAGAACAATGAAGTAGTTATTTCAAGATCAACCATGAGAAAAGTGCCCGTGTTAAGAGTTGCTCTTAGTTCTTTTGTTAATATACTTTTGAAAGTTTTCTCTTAAACACTTTGTGAACGACTTTCAACTCCACATACCTTTTATTTCCTGCAGATACTTCACATAGTTCTTATTTAACAATCTTTTTTTTAGATTTGTACAACTTAAAGTTCTAAATATTTAGATTTGATATAAAGGATATGTAAGATTTCTGTTGTATGTAAAATTTTTTGCTTCCATCTTAATTCACATAAAAACAAAACAAAGTTTACTTAAAAAAATTAAATAAAATTCTTTAGAAAGTGTCTGTGGAATAGTCAGGTCTGCAAGCAGATCAATTATTGCCAAAATCAAGATTAATTTTTGCCAAAATTTTTAACCACGTTGATGCTATTTTTATAGTGATGAAAATTTATTAGTTAACCATGAATTTTAGTATCACTAACCGCAGACTTATTATCTAGTTTTTACTACATAGACTTCCTATTTCTAGTATATATATATATATATATATATATATATATATATATACAGTCACTTATCAATATTACAGATTGGGACTGGTTTACGTAGGAATATTTTCACAATTTTTGCAATTAATTCTATCACTCAGGTTTAATCATTAATCAATATTTGTATTACCTTCAAAACACATTCGACTGCCAACATGGTTTATTTGTTTTTCCAAAGCTTCGGTAGAATAGCAAACAAACCGAATCGAAAAGGGAATCATATCATTGTATACAATTTCTTCTGCAAACGTGCATTTTATTGGGTATGATTTTATTCTGCTCGAACGACCAAAGAACGTAGTTTTTTTCTTCTGCTATATATCAATATTATATCTGTATTTCTATTTGATTGCCAATATATGTCATGTTCTGGAACGATGACAACTGTATTATTGAATACTATATCAAAATATATTGAATTAGTGGCAAGTTTTGAAATTGAAATTTTGCAATCAAAAGATATATCGATATAGAAAAGTATGCATGAGGAGAATTCAATTTAAATTATACTACCAGAATGATTCAATAGAAATAATATGAAAGAAAAGTTACATGTCTTCTATATAATAATGTTTCTATTGAAGTTTTTTTTAGAATGTTTCTATATAAAATTATAGAATGCAGATGTCTGTTATGCAAGCATGTTTAGGAATTTTATTAATTACAGTTAAAGTACAGTAGAAAAATGGTTTTCCTGGAATTTGTAGCTTGAAACATAATTAAAAATGAAATATTTACGTAATTTAAATTTTTTGAACGTTTTTGTTACGTTGCATTTTTATAATAATTGAGTGATAATAGTAGATGACATAGAAATTTTTATTTTTTCGGACATTATGGATATTGCAATACTAATTACCAATTTTCTAAACTTGAATGCAAGTGTATAATTTGCTTGTTTGACTAATTTATTAACCTACCAAAGTAAGAGTTTTTTATATGGAAACCGATATGCTAATTTAAAATTAACTCGACATTTCTGAATCATCTGTCACCAAATTCAAAAGTATTACTTTAGTACCTTCAGTCAACATTTTCTAAAAAATGTCGGCAACGATTTCAAAAATTTCAAAGCCATTCGATGAAACTTGAAAAAGAATCCCGTTACTTAATTTTGCGAAGCGACCGCTCCAGCCGTTTCTTCAGAGTTAGCATAAAAGTGCAATTTTTTTTGTACCATTTTTGCAAAGAATCCTAAACCGATTTTAAAATTTAAAAAACCGTCGGAAGAAGATTAGTTAAAATTTGCAGGGCTATTTTTTCTAAATAAATGATATTTTATTTTTTATTTTTTACGAAATGTTTTGATTAACTTTTAGATAGTGCGCAATTCTATCAAACTTCGTATGGAAAGCATGGAAAAATTTTTTAAACTTGAAAAATAATGTTTAGGTATAACTTAGCGACAAATGAATTAAAAGTGATAATTCGTGTCATTTTTTATTGAAAATTCGACGCTGTGCAAAATTGATTGAATTGCGCTCTATCTAAAAGACAATATTAAGAACTAAAACTTTCAGAGAATTGTTTTTTATCAATTTGGAACCATTTGAGCCCTTCGGAGCAAGAAAATTCAAATATGTACATATTAAGGACCAACCTATATATACATATATATATATATATATATATATATATATACGAGTATATATATATATATATATATATATATATATATATATATATATATATATACGTCATGAATTAATAATCTCTACTGTCGCCAATTATCAATTCCAAGTATTTATTATCCAATAATACAGAACCTACTTTGCAACTTACTTTTCAAATTATTAGCAAGATTTTCATCCTTCTTATTTCTTTTGCAAATACCAATTATATTTTCGCATTCGTCTATATAAAGAAAATTTGCAATGATCGTCCGTGTCCAGTCGGCTCAGCAAACACCGACGGAATAAAAACGTCTTAGGCGTTCCTTAACCCTTTTTGGATTTTCTTCTCGAGTGAACACACAATTCGTTTAACTCTGGATGGTTGCTTGCTAGGAATGACAATCTTTAGATATTTTTGTTATTTCGATGTGTTCGAGATGAAGAAAATTTCTCTAATTTGTAATACAATTTTACTTTTAGGAAATAATCAAATAATGAAATAATTTTTAGTAGCAATTGATTTTAGGGCAAGTTACATATAGTGATTATATATAGCAAACAAATAAAACATGAGTTTTGTAGAAGAAACGTACTTAAAAGGAAATAAAATTAATTTAAATCAATTTTTAACTTAATATATTTCTACAATTATAATAATTGATTAACCCCCTATAAATATTATTTCTAAAAAAAATATCGAACATTTTCACACAGGCAAATGGTTAAATTATGATTTAATTTATTTTTCATCAAGATACATGGTAAATCGACAAAACTATAACTATAACTATTTGGTTGATGAAAAAGTGGAACCACCTTACCCAGTCTCCCCTATAGCTTTTATTGCAGACATTAATATTAAATTCAAATCAATTATCATTATATTTGCTAATAGGTTATTTTATCAAATTAGTATATCATTTCGCATTTCATATGATTATCAACATTATCCTTCAAACTCTGTTTTAAATATCATATCGAATGACATAAAGCATGATTATTTTATTAAATACTACATTAATAATAACACAAATCTAATTGATTTATGTGGTAAATGATAATTTAATATGGACTGCTATAATTGGTAATTTGATATTTGAAATTTCATAAACTAATATTGTAATTTGTGAAATATTTTAATTTATTGGCTGGGTGATAGTAATAGTAGTAGGCGTAGGTAGTAGGTAGGTAGTAGCGTGTATGATGGCGATAGAAAATATATAAATGCATGTGCTATTTGATGAAAATTTGTTACTAGAGATGAAAATAACACTATCATTGTTGTTATAAGTATGTATCAATTTAAAACATGGCATAGTGCCTTGAGGCAAATTGCTGTAACTTCTCGTACCGTTATTGAACATTTCAGGAATAGAAATAGGTAATAATCAATAAGAATTGATCAGTTATTAATAATAATTGTTATACTTAATTACTATAAATTTATAAAATTTGCATCACAGACATCGGTCTACCTGTATGCTTATTCACTAACCTACCTGTCTACTTTTACTTAAGCTAACAACTAAAATATATTACAAAGGAAAATCAGACGTTTGCTCGCCTACGATTTTATTCCATGCAGTTCTGTGATTCACTTGATAGTCGATATGAACTTTTTGAATAAAATAGAAGACCGAGAGAACGATGATTTTCTTTAATTAAATAGAAGTTACATTAAACATCCTACAACAGCGTTTTATTGCATTCTAATACTTACACTTTTTTTTAATTCTTTTATTGAAGTTAATTAGTTGAAATGAATAGTTGAAGATGCATTATTATAGTGTTTCATTATTTTTTTTACTTATATTAACCTCCCGAAGTTTGTGTTTTCTAAAAAAATCTGATTTGCCGATTTTATGTTTTTTCGACGTTTCAAGCCATTCTGCATCGAATGAGAAAAAGTATGTGTGTGTGTAAACAGATTTTTTTGCCGTAAATCGACGCTTTCTCAAAAACGGCTTAACCGATTACAAAAATTTAAAAGCCATTCGAAGCACCTTGATGAGAACTATCGTTTGTCAGTTTTGTGCGATGATCGACTTAGCCGTTTCTTTATAAATAGCAAAAAAGTGGAAAAAAATAAAAAAAAAGTGTTATATTTATTGTCCACATCTAAGCTCATATTACCGAATCAATTTAAAAAAATCAAAAACTGTTCGAAAGATATTAGTTGGGAATTAACTTGTAATTAACTGTTAAAAAAAAATTTAAGCCAATTTTTATGAAACTTTTTTTGGCGATATATATCCTGGCCTTATAGAACTTACTGAAATATTATGGCCTTACGGCAAGTAGTTTAATTTAAAAATTTCATAAAAATTTGAGAAAATGAGCAGTTTTTTTTCTGACGTTTGTTAAAATTCAAATCAGACGATTTACTTGGTATAACGATAGAGAACTTGGTCTTAATGAACACACTAAACCATTAAAGTCCTACGAAAGCAGGTTCAATTATAAAAATCATTTTTTTTGTGAATATTTTGCTTTGTTGCTTTAACGTGTTCGTTCGTTTTCAAATATGTGTAATAAATCCACTTGGAATACTTTTATTCACTCACAGATTTATTTAGTTTTCATTGATCAAGTCATTGATTATTTACAGACATCGTTCACGTAACTTGCCTCAAGGCAAATTACCAATACCAACTAGTTAAATTCAGTTGAGAGTAACATCAAACTTTGTATATGTTGGTAACTAGTACACAAGCATAACACGAAAATTGTAATATTCAGTTGAAATTTTATCGAAATTCCAGACCAGTAAATCTAAAATTTTCGTTGTCTAAATAATATATATTTTCCAATTGGCAAAATAGATGCACACGATATAGCTCTTAGGACAATTTTCGATGTTCTGTTTATTTCTTGCACCTCTAGCTGTCCCTCGGCCGTCTTTGTTAAAAGATAGTGCTATTGCGATACTAGTCAGTATCGGCGCCTATAAATGCGCCTATCTGCTTTCATGAGCTTAATGTACGCCGAGCTTTTTATTCGGGTCCTTTTCTCGGAGTCGTAGATTTTCTACGCCTCGAGATTTTGTGGGAATGTAAGAATTACAACTGGGCGCTATAACCGCGCGACCCGAAACGGCTCTGGGTATCTTCCGAGGCGTGCGATAGCAGTTTAAAAGGTGTAGAAGGAAAGGTATGGGTTGAATTTAGTATACAAAAGGTTATCTGCAAATGGCGAGATTCTGCGGATTGTACGGTAACTAATAACTCGTTAACAAAAAGTTAGGAGGCTCTTTAAACTATGTAATCAAGGGTCAAATGATAAACGCTGATATACTAAATTCTTTGCGTAAACATCGCCTTTTGCGCGATTATATCAAAGCCAAAAACAAGGCATTTTCAGGTAACAAGTAAAACGTCTGTAAAAAAAAAGAGTGCGCGTAATGAAGTAGAGCCTATTTGCTACTGTACAAAGTAGTAAATTTAAGATAAGTAAAAATAAATACATCATGTAACAATTTTGAATAATGTTTATTAGTAATATGGTAACACTTGTTTATTAGTGTCAACCCATTATATAAAGGTAAATTATATATTTATATTAGCATTAAAAATATGTATAATATTCAAAAACAATAATATAATTAAAGTCATAATTCAAATATGACATGATCGGTTTGTCATTGTAATTAGCATTTAGAAATAAACCATCATCAGAGAAATGAAGTAATTGCTGATTAATAAATTCTATAATATTTGTTCACACAGTGAATTATGTTAAACAACGCCCTACCAAATATTCTTTTTGCAACTCATCATGTAATTGTGATTGAAGAACTTCATGCAATTAAAATTAACATACATTCATTGACTGCTTGTATTTTTTTTACTTTTTCGCTGGCCATATAGTCTCAGTCTTTGAACAGCTGTAATATCTGCCTTGTCTAAAAAATATTTTTCATTTTAATAACTTCAAAGAATTATAGAACTACGAGTAATATAGAAATTATTTATAATCAATACACTTACGTTTAATTGTTTAATTAATTTTTTTATTATTAACTTGTTATACTATTTTCATGGAACAGGGTAAAATATTCTTCTGATTCAGGCATTTTCCATTAAATCAAGATTTGTACTACAATGTAACTTTATAATGTTTATTTATCTTTGCCGATTTCCTTGTTGATATCGGTACGCATACAACGTTGATGCTGGTACGCATACAACGACAGATCTCAATCGACCCGTATAGAAATTATATCATTGGCATAATTTGTCGTAACGCACTTCCGTTGCATTTGTACGAATTTACACCCTAGTCGCGCCTAAAGAAGTTTTACTTTAGAAATGAGTTCAAGATTATGAATAAAAATTGGAATCCAAATCTTTGCGGTGTCCTCATATTTCAGAAATCGGTATTTTTAGATCAAAAGCCTAAAGCATAAGAATAATTAGTGGATACTTCTTAACAACAACTGATATGGCTCTATTCCATTAACTTCTCGAAAGAGAAGTTTGTTTTCGTGGCAAAATACGATTTTATTTTTTTATTTTCTCGACGTTTCAAACCATTCTGAAACAAACGAGACCAAATTTGGAATATGTATGCGTTTTTGTGTGTGTGTGCCTGGGGCGAGTTCAAAAATTTAAAAGTCGTTCGTTCGACAAAGACTAGCGTTTGTCAGTTTTACGCAACAATCACCCAAGCCGTTTCTTTGTTAGGTCCTAAAAAACATACTAAAATTTCACGGCCCTACTACGGCAAGTAGTTTAAATCTTAAAATTAATCATTAACATCAATCATTAACATCAATCATTATTTGAAAAAATATTATAGTCAAATTTTGTGTAAAAAGTTGCTTTTTTGATGTGATTGTCAATTCTTTGAAATTTGCAATAATAAGCTACAATTTTAGTACATACAAGCACGTGCTTTGAAGTATTCTATCACCTTCTCAGAAGTTCTTCTGTATCAAAGAAATGTATGGAAACCGTTTGTGTGCTGAAGATAACCGCTATCGTTTATTCCAGATTTTTCTACAGATTTGCACCTGTATTAAAGTAAAGGTCATATTTTTTATTTCGACGGTATAGGTATTCAATTTGGAATCAATATATCCCTATACTGAAAATATTTAGATGATATCGTATGTGACATATTTTTTAATTTTTTATACCTTCAGGACTGTTGTGACATGCATAAAAATAGCTTAAGAAACAATAGCTATAAAAATAAAAAGGCATAAAAATAGGTTAAGAAACAGTAGCTATGACCACAAAAATAGTTTAGAGCGACTTTTCTTGACAGAAATATATAACAGAACATAACATACTCACTTAAACACAGCTTATCTATTTAAACTTATTGTTATATATAACAATATATAACAGAACATGTCTTTATAATTAAAGTTTACCTTAGTGATTGTTTTTGTATTGGAAGTTGCTTTTCCTTTCTCTACAATCATTTAAATAAAGTTTATCAATTTAGTATAACAATATATAACAGAACATGTCTTCATAATTAAAGTTCACCTTTGTGATTTTTATGCATTGAGATTTGCTTTCCTTTCTCTATCGTAGTTTTCGTAATTAAGGTAGACTTATCTTCATTTTTTTAATCTTAACCTGAAAACCCTTTTGAAAACAAATCATCATAATGATTGCTAATTCAACTACGCACAACTAATTAATATACGGTAACTAATTATAGCAAAAGAACGAACGAATTACTACTTATATTAACATACGTTTAACTTATAGCAAAAGAACAAACGAAGTGATCTAACTGTATACAAAACTGTTATTTTTTAAAAAAAATTGAACGAAAAACTTTTTTTTACTTTTTCAAAGCAATGCTGTATAATTATATATATCATATAAATGTAGGGGTCTGACTTAATAATAATGTAAACTTGTTTGAACAACGTACTTCATCTTTTCTCCCTCAAAATCAGTATGTGTGACGAACGTTCCTACTGTACCCTAGCACAACCGTCCCCAGTCTCCCCTTCTTCATATTTATAATACAATTGGAAAATTAAGATTACTTTGCAGTAATCTTATGCATTATATTATCTTAATATTAATATAATATAATGCATAAATTATAATATTATTTATATCATTTCAAAATATTACAAATTAGAACTATTTTTATTGACTTACCGTAGGGCAGTTTTAGTAATCGCATAAAAATCTAAAATGAAATTTTTTATATATCTTTACGTTTCAGATGTTTCTGAACATTTTGGTATACCTTAGAAAAAATGGATGCATGTGTGTGTGTTTGTGCGTGTATGTTTGTGTGTGCGGATACAAATTTTCGTCGACGATTTCGGGAATACGGATGAAGCGATTTGAATAATTAAAACTAGTTGGTTTGGTATTTAGCCTTGAGGCAAGTTACATGAACTTCCCGATATGTGTAAATAATCGACCTAATCAAAAAAAATTTTTGTAAATAATATACTTCATCAATCCTACTTTAAAAAAAAACGATAATAATTTTGACAAAGTTTGACAAAATTTTAAAATTAAACTACTTGTCGTAAGGCCGTAATATTACAGTAAGTTCTATAAGACCATAATGTATATCACCAAAAAAAGTTCCATGAAAATCGGCTTAAATTTTTTTTTTCAACAGTTAATTACAAGAAAACGGCTCGGTAGATTTTCACCTAAAATTAATCAGTACCATTCCCAACTAATATCTTTCGAACAGTTTTTGACTTTTTAAAATCGGTTCGGTAGGATGAGCTTATATGTGCACGAAAAGTTTAACACATTTTTTCAACAGTTAATTACAAGAAAACGGCTCGGTAGATTTTCACCTAAAATTAATCAGTATCATTTCCAACTAATATTTTTCGAACACTTTTTGATTTTTTAAAATCGGTTCGGTAGGATGAGCTTAAATGTGCACGAAAAGCTTAACACTTTTTTTCAAATTGCAAAGAAACGGCTTGGCAGATCGTCGCACAAAACTGACAAACGATAGTCCTCACCGAAATACATCAAATGGCTTTAAAATTTCTAAAGTCGATTCAGGCGTTTTTAAGAAAACGTCGATCAAAAGTCTAATTTTGACAAATGCCAAAAAAACGATACCAATTTTTGCAAACTTTGATGAATTTTTAAAGCTGAACCAGTTGTCGTAGGGCCGTAATATTTTAGTATGATCTAGTTCTAGAAGACTATGGTATCTACCATCAAAAAAATAATCATGATAATCTTTTTTTTTAAAAAACTTTATTACAAGGAAACGGCCCGGCCGATCTCTACCAAAAACTAATCAGCACGATTCCCAACCAATATCTTTCAAACGGTGTTTGAATTTTCAAAATCGATTCAGAATTGCGAGCTAAAACGTAGACAAAAAATTTTTCACATATGCACATCAAATTATCAGATATTTTATAGAGATTTTAACAATAAGTATAAATTTTGTTTACATTCCTATGGGTTCCGTACCAATGTTTACGCGCTTACGCGATTCGATATTTCGTCTTTATGCAGTTAAAGCAGTATGATTGCTTTGAAAAAAAGTTCAGAATTTCCAAAATATTTCAAAATAAATGATTTAAGATAGAATGATTTAATATGATTCGAAACTTTATTAAAAGTTTCAAATCATTGATCAACTTTTATTATTATTGATTATTTTTAATTATTCGAATTTTGAATTGCGGTACGGGATGTTCCAGCAATTTGCCTTAAGGTACGATGCCTTAATTGCCTTAAGACAAAACTCCACTTACAGCTAGTTTCAAAGTTGATTTTTGCTAGGCAGAATAAGTTCACGAGAAATCTTAAGAGAGGGTAAGGTTACACATATTTTTCGAATAAACAAATTGTATTCCCTAAACCCAAAAGTTTCGAATTTAAACGTTTTTCAAGACCGAAATAAATACACATCTCCGACTAAAAGTTCTATCGTATTCTCTGGCAGTAAATTGGAAGTAGAAAGGAACGTTTGAGATATATTGCGGTCGTTGAAGCCTATTGGCTATCGAATAGCGATTCCTTGTTTCTAATCTACGGGTCCTATTCTTCTCACACGTGTGTCGTATAAACCGAGATCGCCTTTTCTGTAACGATAAAATAACACTGAGACACTCTCCACCGTTCGATTTGCTATTTGGTCGGTCATCTCGTTCGACTTACGCAAGCTGTTCGTGTCTTCTAAGCACGCAATCGTATTATTTCGTAAAATAATATATATATTCAGCTTCACACTTTTAGAATTCTTCTGTAAGCAATGAAATAATATGAGGGAAAATGGAATGTATGTGTTTGAGTTATCATATCCTCCAACTGCATATGTATGTTTACAAAGCAAACTGTATTATATTACTGTTTAAAGCCGATTGATGTATAAATAAATAAATAAATAAATGTATTTTTATAAATTCATAATTATACCAACAATTATTAATATAATTTAAATTTGTGTTCTCATTTTGTATATTTGATAATCATTGGGAGGTACAAAAGTCACTTACATTATAATATTAATCATATGCCTATAATATTTCAAGGGGTTCAGTTTGACTATCAACTATATCAAAAAACCATGCAAAATTTCATCAAAATCCCAGAAGAGAAAACCTGAAGTTCTCCTTGTTAGTATTACTCATAGAGTTTAAGTTTTATGTGTTTCATTTATGTGTCTATTATTTTGTCTAGAAGATGAGTCAGAACAATTTTGATTAACAAAATACATAATGATTTATTGTATAACATATTCTTGGATACTTTTATAATGATAACTTTAAGATAACATAATGAGAAGTCATAAATTACACAAAACTGTGCAAAACATCTTATGTCTTCTTTAATTCACAAATCACACGAATATCCTATAAATTTTCAAATTAAATAAACTATTGAATATAATTAATTTTTATTAAAATCATACCGTAAAAATCTGAATTTTCAATTGTCAATAACTTGATGAGTTTTTGGTTTTTTGAGAAACCTTATATCTAACGTTGATCACATTTTAGTATGATTGTACTAGTAAAATAAGTTTGATTAATAACTATAATAGTAAATGACAAATATACTAATTCATGATGAAAGATTTACATCATTTTCATTTTCGAATTCAAGTTTAATATATGCCAAATATGTGCAATTTGCTTAATATGTGCCTAATTTCAAAATTTCATTCAAATCGATTTACAGTAAATAAAATCAGATCCTATTTTTCATTCCTCAGAGGATCCTATTTTTCATTCCAATGACTGATCTATATATATATTTCAATTGGAATCCCTAATACGACAAATTTATTTACTTATACCAAAATTACTATAATAAAAATTTAATAACGTTTTGTTCAATAATTTGATGTAGAGCTGATAAAGTCATATTACTTTTAATTTTTATTATATAATAAAAAAATGATCATAACTAACATAGAGACGGTGTGTCTACTTTCTGCATAAAAGTAAGACATAAGATTTTCATTAAAAATTGATGCTACACTTTTTATATCCAATTAGAGAAATGAAAAAAATCGTTCAAAAGTTTGTAATAATCTATTGGCTCATTAGGAAATATGCATCTTAGTCTACATCAATATTCTATTTATATCAAAATAAATTATAAATACAGATTTGGTATCAAAAGTCTATATTCAAATCGTCATGTTTTTGGTAAGTATAATTGAGTGAGTGATATATAAACGATATAGGAATGAAAACATAACACAATTTTAATAGTCATTCGAATAACAGAAAGAAGAACTTAATGAAATATATATATAAATTAATTTTATACTGTAAAGTAAAATTTATTTACTGGGAATCAAATCTATAAAATATTTGTAAATCTGAAGTTTTATGTTTGTATGAAACTACTTCATCCCAATTGAAACACTAGACTTCTCTTCGTAGGATTAATTCCTAATTATAATTTTGTCTTTCATTAAAAATTTTTTCATTGGTTTTCATGTATCAACAGCCTATAAAATGTCAATGCATCTTGATTGCTATTTTTAGGGAAATTTAAAAAAAAACTACTAAACTAATAAGTGATAAAGAGAAAGTAACATTAACCTAATTCAACGCTGTTTAGTAGTAAAGATATTTGTAACTTTCACTACCCATAACACAGAATGTGATACAAAACTGTATGAAAAATATGAAATAGTTATGGAGTGAAGAATACACAAAACTTTTCCGCGACCTCATATTTTCCAAAGTAGATATAACGCGGTCAAGGTGACTGACAGCGGAATATCTTGATACTTCCTTTCACCTTGTGACATATGCGCTAATAAATCTTTCTTGAACAAACAAAATAGCGAAAAGGGATTGCTAGCACATTCGCCATGTGAAAATTCCACGACGCTGACATTTGTGTTTAGAAGAATACGAGAATAAAGGTGTTGTTCTTACCTACAAAGCTTTCGCCACTTTCTTCTATCGTATCAGATTGAGCAGCTCGAATCTGAACTCTGAAGTGAATTTTTATTGAGCAATTTTCGACTCACGTTTTTTGACGGCTGCAGGAAATGGAATGGTGATAGACAAGAGATAGTATGACAAAAATAGATTATATGTAATGCACTTTTGATTGAAGTGATATAATAAACTAATAGCGATTTAGTGGGTAATATACCCAGACGGTATTGAACTTGATATATCCAGACAAAGGACCTAGTCAGGAAAACCAAAATACATTTTTTCGATATCCAAAAAAAAACGTAAGACTTTCATGGTAAAAGCATAAATTAAGCATGCATTATAATATAATAAACGTTTAACTGATTCATATTTATGCAAATCCTACGTTATTTGTATATCGAAAAATAAAATGCAATTAGGCATCACAGACTAGTTCTTTTGTTTGAATATATTACTTCGATACCGTCTGGGTATATTAGCTACTAAACCACCGCTTATCTCTTCCCCCTTGTCCTCCCGGAAATCACGCACTTCATTCATGGGGAGAGGCTCTAGAATACTATTTTTTGTCCTAACTGATCATATTCCAAAAATCACAATTTTATTAATTGTGATCATGGAAGTCCTATATATCTCTCACCATTTGTGGAATATTCCAATTATTGACAATGTTAATGTAGACTCATTGTCAGGCCAAACTTATTCAAAAATAGAGAAGCATATTGTTATAACTTTCGTAACAGACTTCATACTAATTGGTAAATATATAAAGATAATGAAGAACATTACTAATATATGGTTGTCATATAATAAATAAATTAATTTTATTGTTAAAATAATACTTGTATGTTTTACATCTGGGTTACTAATTGTTTCAGCAATATAAAAAATGAAGATTTTGAATGAATGACGATATTGAGAATATTTTGAAGGTGCAAGAAAAATGACTAAAGATTTTGCCACGGTAATTGTTTATATTAGCTTAAAGATAAAATGAAAATAAATTTTAATTAGGAAATTTTCAAATTATGATTTGAATGGAAAAGAAGTGAATGATAAACTAAATAGAAGTAATAATATTATGAACATGTCGTTGTCACCATGAGTTCCTTCTATTAAAATTGACTTTATTGTAAATTTTTAGATAATTTCTAATGGTAAAATAAATGATGATATGGTAAATAATGAACAGAAACTTTGATTTCATTCGATGTAGAACTAAATTTGCTAATTATTTTATTTTTTTATTAATTCGAATTTAGTCAATTCGAATGCGTCGTTATATTAGTTAGTTACTTTTTACCATAATATTACTTACTTTTTTTTTAAATTTATTCATTAATATTTTTTTAAGTAAAATCAATTAGTTTATAATATAAAGTGATAGTAGATATTAAATCACGAGATCATATGATTTTGTCATTAATTTTGTTGCTGCATAGTAAAATAATAATATTAAATTGATAGCAATGAGCAATTATATACGTTTCTAAACAAACTTATAATTGTAGTGAAATTTATATTATTTACTTGAATTGAATTATTTAATTTTGCTACACTAGTAAAATATAATTTAATTATCATAAATTAAATTATTATTCTAGAATATAATACATACTTAGATTGTAAACAACATATGTTTATTATTATATAATTATTATGTGAATGATAATTATAAAAACAAATTAAATGCGATGCGTACAAAAAATACAAATAATACTAATGTAGGTATATATAGTAAATCCATCATAAGTATACATGAACAAAAAATGTTAAATTACGATAATGCTGCAATTATAATATAAAATGTATATAATTGTTTTTTGATTTCATAACTACATACGAGGTCTGTTCAAAAAGTACCCGGAATTTTCGTTTTTTCAAAAAAATATTTATTTATTCGTCTACATTAATGTGGTCCCCTTCAAAGTAGTCCCGCCCAGATATAATACACTTATGCCAGCGTTTTTTCCAATTTTCGAAGCACCCTTGATATTCACTTTTTGATATGTCCTTGAGCACTCTCAGCGATTTTCTTCAATCGAGGAAAACCGCCGTCCTTTCATGGGTCTCTTCAACTTTGGGAATAGGAAAAAGTCACACGGAGCCATATCTGGTGAATTTTTGCACTTTGCAACACTTTATTTCATTTTTTACGCAAAATTTAATACAAATTCTTTGACTTTTCAATTCTTCCATTGTAAAAATCGCCGAGCTCAGAAAAACACGTCGAACCTTAGCGACTACCACAGACAAAGTAAACAGTGAATATAGCTGAAAATTTCATCATACTTTAGGGGCATGTATACCAACACAATAAAAAAAAATTTTTGACAATCAGACACTCCAGACCCGCGAAATTTAATTATTAGTAATTCCGGGTACTTTTTGAACACACCTCGTACAACAAACTTTTAATTTATCTCTTTTTCACTAACTATCAACTTCGAAATAGATATTTCGCAGCTCGCAGAAATGACCTAGACTAGCGCAAAACTTTTAGCTTTATACAAATCGACTTATTACTCCTCTAAGTTATTAAGTTTTTTTAGTTTTATTTTCATCTGCTCAATGCTTTTCTACTTTTTTGCTTTTAAACTTATCTGTAACTTTTATAATAGTATTTCCATTAGAAACCATTACAGCGATGATGGACTTTCTGTGGGATTTCTTGCATTCATTCTATTGATGAGTTTTATTATCGGGATTTATCGGTATAATGTTAAGAGATGTGAAATGGTACATTTCTTAATAGATTTTGTAATGAAACAGGAATGATAAAAAACAAAATCTCAGCTATAGAATTAGAAAAATGAATTTGAATCGATTTTTTCAAACATTTTATATAAAATATACATTATGTGTAATAAAACATAATAGACTAACAGCTGCTATAGGGGGTAATATAAGTAATCTTAGTACAAAAAATATTTTTTTCAATGCATGCTAAATTTAAATTGCACATTTTTAATGTTACAGGCAACTGAAGTATTTGTTTATGGTCTGAACTCTTTGAGTTAATTTCTTAATTTACAAAACTGTTTTCAACAAACTAAATACAGTATTCCATTAAAATATCATAATATACAACATAAATAAATCCAAATAACTAGATGTAAGTGGTGTTTTGTTTCAAGGGCTATTTGCATGAACTTATTGATATGCGTAAAAAAATTATCGGGTTAATAAATAAGCATTCAATATTAATTTAATTGATTTATATGTATATCTCCTTATTGTAGAGCCGTGTAATGTTACTATTGCTGTTTTTTAGGGTGTTGCTTGAATTGAATTTTGCTTTTCGAAGGACCGATTGTAAATACTTTGATTTTGTAACTAGTAATATTTATTTTACTTTAATTACATAAATTACATCGTATTTATAATAATTTAATATGATTTCATTACGTGTTGAATGATTTGAGTTTAATTTTATAAATAATCGATTGATGATTTTTTGTTTTCTATTTCGCATATACGCGCATGCTTTGATTGGCGCGAACAATTGCAGATTATGCAATTTTATACAAATTTTCTAACTATACTAGTTATATTTAACAAATAATTTAAATGTTTAATGAAAAATTAGTGTAATTTTTAAGGATAGATTTATGTAAGTATTTGGTACTTAAAACGCTTTTTTGGGTTTATAATATTTAAGAAAGTTTGTTAAAACCACAAACTTTACACCATTCAAAGTTTCATCAAAATCGTTCACAATTACGAAGAAACGGCTCGTCCGATCTAGACTAAAAATTGTCAGTACAATTTCCAACTAATATATTTTGAACAACTTTTGTATCGCCGATATTGGTTTAGGATTTTAGGGAATAAGGTTAACGAAATTTTGATCATTTGCCTCCTATTTTTGTAGAAGAATCCGCAAAACAATATAATTTACGTAAGTTCTTTCAAAGATTCGTAAAATGGATTTGCAAGTATTAAAATCAGTGCAGCCGTTTTTGGAGAACATCGACAAGATATCAAATTTGTTTGAATTTTTGTGTCGAAGGTTTCATATTAATTTAAAACTTCAATAAAATATAAAATTAGCACATCGGATGTTCTGGCGGAAACAAACTTTTCAGTTGAATTATTTGAAAATATGTATCATTATATAAAAAATTGTTATATTTAGTTTTTTTTGTAACTTTATATAAAAATACATTGATAATTTAATATAACCCATCTACAGTAAATTATATGAAGTTCTTTCCGACTTGTCAATTTAATTCACTTTAAATTTACAGTCACATTTTCATAAATCATTTAAAATACTATTTATAATATCTAAAACAGCGGTCATTTTATATGACCGCCCGGATTTCTCGTGTAATATATTCGTATAATAGTGGTGCAAAGTAAATTCATAATCCTTCTCCTATTATTATATGAAAGTAAATGAGCTTAATTGCTCTCATTTATAAAGAATCCCTTTTCATACAAAGGCAAATATATGCAGGTTATATGCGGGCTTTGTTAATAGCCAGAAAGGTCCCCTCAGTTGGAAAATGATATTGCATTATTAGTTATTCTGGGCGCCGGTTTGAAGCTGTTGAATCTACTTAATTAAAACCCTAAAAAAGACCTTGTTCTTTTCGAGGTAATTCACCTCGGGATTTAATGAAAATTTATAGTAGAAAGAGTAAGGGCATCAATTTAGGCGGACCTATTTACACAAAAGTACACGTATATATTGGTGTGATTATTCTTTGATTTATTTGAAACCAGAAAAAGGTTGATTTAAAATTATTGTTTGGACCAGGTGTCACTACATTTTTAAGTATAAAATGAATTGAATATTTCCAATTACCATTTCGTTATAGAACAATTAAAAAGTCTGATACCTATATTTTATTTAGAGTTAATCATATTTCAGTTCAGTTCCCACGTGCTTTTCAAACACAAGGTTAATGGTTACATTTTTGTCTTGGCAACCTGATATCAAACAGAGATGATATCTATTTTCACTTAAAAATACAACTTGAAATATAATTTCAAACCAAAATAATAATATATTACGCACAAACATAATAAATAAAGGTTTGATGTTTTATAAAATGTTTCAAAGTTTCAAATTTGTAGGAAAATGCAATAGAGAAAAAATAACCCGGCTTCACAAATTTTGTATTTTTACAATTCACCTAATCATTTAGAGCACTTTTTATATAATATCATTTTATATAATATCAACATATTATATAATATCATTCATTAAGCATTACAATTTATAAGACTTTTTGTAATGTGCAACTATTTTTGTCTCGAACTGGTTTTGTTTCAAAACCTCCTGAACGTTTTGATCTACCTTTGAAAAAAAATGAATGTCTGTGTATGTAAGTATGTGCGGAGATTTGAATGATTCAAAAATGCTGGGTAGTTTTTGGCAAAGGCAGGTTCAGGCATATAGAAGGTACGGAGAAAAAATTTCCAAATGTAGCATCTGATTAGAATAATTCAAAAAACATTTTACATGCATTGATGGAGTGAAGAACTGATTAAATTTTTGGGTAGGCAGGTCCAGTGATCTCAGAGCTCAAATGGAAAAAGTTTAAAAAAAAAACATTCCATTTAGCGATCAAAAATGATGATTAGACATATATACGCATCAAACTATCAGATATTTTAATTTGATTTTAGATTTAAATAATAAGTGCAACTTTTTCTTACTTTTATGAGTTCAGTACTACTATATATAATGTTTA
This sequence comes from Ctenocephalides felis, assembly GCF_003426905.1. Classification (NCBI taxonomy): domain Eukaryota; kingdom Metazoa; phylum Arthropoda; class Insecta; order Siphonaptera; family Pulicidae; genus Ctenocephalides; species Ctenocephalides felis. The sequence continues at coordinate 26,282,966 of NW_020537324.1, forward strand.
ATCGTAAGACTACGTAGGAGGCGCTTACGCGCTTCGATACTTCGTCTCTGAAACAAGTACTCAGCTTGATTCTTTTTATAAAAAACAGAATTTCTAAGAAATGAAACAGTCAAATTTTTCCAAAAAGTCCATTTTTGTCAAAAATTTCAAATTTTTAGAAAATCTAAAGTTTCCGTAAATTTTAAAGCTTTTAAAAGTTTTAAATTACGGTACGGAATGTTCCAGCAATTTGCATTAAGGCCATGTACCACCAGTTTGAATTTGAGTATCGAACAATTCTGAATGACTTCATACGTCGGGTAAGCATAAAATTAGCAATAGGATTTTTAGAAGGTGTTAAAAGTATGTTTATTATTCTAATTTACTAACCAAAAATTAGCGAAAAATATATAGGTACCTACGTAATCAAAATATCTAAAATTGTAAATGAGATAGCATATGTGAAGCTTATGACAAATCACATGAAATCAGCTAACATTACATTTGACCCAATCAATCATCATTGCAAATGGATAGATATAATTCGATTATCATAAAACCTTGAAAAAGGTCAAATGCGATACATAATCTGCTATCATTTAACCCTGAACTAAACTTCGAAATTAATAGTATTATATTATCAGACCAGTTAGAAAGTAATCTATGTATACATGTATCATGGACAGAAATACGCCTATTATTTCTGATTATGGTTACTGATAAACTAAACGTGAACAATTCATCAATTGTGTTATGTAAAAGCGATTTTTAATACGACTCGATAACGAAATTATATACATTGCATGAATAGATGGAGAATAATAAAGATTATAATCTGTGTAGAATATAACTAATTTACTGAAATTGAAACTAAATATTTTTTGCATGAAGTTCCGCTTTCTTCTGAGAAAATTAAATGAACGTAACATGATAGGAATATATTGTATACTTTTTTGTGTTATACGATATTTTTATGCAACGATGTTTTATAAGGAGATGAATAATAGCAAAAATTTTAATTAAAGATTTTCGACTAAGATTTAGTGTTTGAGGTATTAAACTTGTTTTGTGGTTATATTTCAATTAACAATGAAATTTTACGAATGTTATGTAACGCTTATAAAATTATATTCATATTTAGTTCAATAGATAATGAGTCTGGTTAAAGAAATATTAACAATTATTTATTGAAACGCTTCGATAACAGTTGTATGATCATTCAGCTAAAAATTGAATACAAAACAATAAATAAATACAGTAACTACAAATAATATGTATATTTATTAATATGATATATATATATATATATATATATATATATATATGTACAGGATATCCCAAAATTTAACGTTAAGCCGAACCGGGATGAAAATGTCCTGAAAAAAATTTGAAAAAAAGAATCGTTGTTTAGAAATTATGAGCTTTTAGTGCAATCTAGTGCTTTTGTTAAAATATGATCTTTTTGGTTGTTGTGGTTAATTTTTATCAATTGTGTTCGTTTAAACTTTCAAACTATATCCGAAAATAACATTTCTAGGACCATAGTAAAAAATGTTAACGCAATTTTTTATCAAAAATTGCAATTGGACACAATTTCTGATCAAGAAAACATGTAGTAAGGTGTGCGGGGAAGTTCCATCAAATGTTATGAAAAATATTTGTTTAACTAATTTAATTTAATAAATAAAACAATATTTGACCATCAGATTTGCTTTTTTTTAAATGTTTTTATTCAAATGAGATTTCAAAATGAATCATATGTTTAGAAAATATATATTTCTATTGTCATAAATCTTTAGAGTTACAATTATGCTGGTTTGTTATAAATTTATTTTGTCAATATAACAAATATTACAATCATTGTAATTCACTTTATAATCTGAGCCGGTAACTATATTCGTGGAAATTTTGATTTTATTAGGCATTACATTATATATATATTTTTTAATAATCCGTGTTTGTGCAACCAATTACAAAAACTCTAGTTCTTAATACAAAAACTCTAGATACATATTTTTATCTGAAAATTTATCAAACAATGTTAACAATAATAGCAAAACAAAAAAAGATTAAAAATGGTATGGATAATTGGTCAGGTGAATAAATTTATAATATGGAATTTTCATGTAAACATCTATAAGTTAAGCTTGAAACGTTTTGAAATATAATTTCTATTTTGAAATATAATTTCTATTTGTAATAAATGTGCAATTTGTTTCAGTAAATGTTTATTCAAAAAAATATTTCAAAGGTAAAACGCAATTTCTTTCAATTTTCAAATATTAAAAACAGCCGTTGAAATATGTAATGCGTATGTAACAATCATTTCGAATAGTTAATTGCAAATTATATTGTAACATATATAAATATAGGTGTTAAATATGAGTAGTATCGCCAACTCTATCTAGAAAAGGATAGTGCGAGAGATTTTCCATTGCCATTTCACACCGCAGTGCCATGATTGGGCAATTTTCAATTACAAACATATTTTTGATGAAAATTTTCAAGCAAAAGTTGATATCACTATCTACGATATCAGGTCTCGGCACGAGACAGCGCGTAAAGCGGATAAAGTTTACAAGTTCCAAACTCCAAACAATTAACATGTTATTATGAGAAGATGCACATTTAAAAAAATATATATTTTTATTTTGTTTAAATAAATATTTACTAAAAATTGCCATATAATTTGATTTATATCTATTAGTGTGTACTGAAGATGGGTCAAATCAAGACCCGTAAAGTATGATATTACAATAAAAATATTTTTCTACAATAAAATTGTTTCAATTATGGATGGAAGCCCAAGAACAACTGCATCATATATATATATATATATATATATATATATATATATATATATATATATATATACATCTGACAGAAATTTATCGTATAAAAAGAGATCAATTATCATAAATGTTTATTTGATTGATGATTGATGGAACTGGAGCAATAACAAAGATTATTCACAAATAATTTACGGGAATTTCTCTAATCTTCGTACGCCTTAAGCCATGTTGCGTCGAAGTTGTCGGAACTTTTCGAAGAGCGTTCAGGTTGTAATCGATTTACTTCCCTTGTATAATTTCTTTGTATAAGGCTTTAGGGATCGCGCTCTGATAAATTGCGAATACAAAATCGAAACTTTGACTATAGTTTCCTAGATGATGTCAAGGTAAAGAAAACCTCGTTTGTGAAATCCCTGTGCATTTAGATGTAGTGTAATTAATTACCGTTACATCGAGGAAAGTTTTATTTCTGAAGCATGGATATAGCGTGATTAAACACAAGTTTTTGCTTTAAATTTCTGAAAGATACACTGACTAGGATAAAGCTGAAAATAATTTATCATAATTTCAAAAACCAGATATCCGTAATAATTTCTCAATTCAAATTATATGATTAATTGATTTGATTTCTATAGTATCGTATGAAGTTATTAATTGTACGGTTAAAACTGAAGATTTGCTCATTATATAGTAGTAATAATTACTTAAATTATCTGTATATATATATATATATATGTATATATATATATATATATATATATATATATATATTACTTATGAAGAATATTGATATTTTTTATATTATTTTTTTATGAATGAATGATACATGAATGATCGCAAGTACATTGCGATATATGTATATTATCGATTTAATCGATAACAATTGAGATTTATTTATATTAGATAATAAATTCATATTAAAATATTTTTTTCATTATAAACTAAATAAATCGTATTGAGGATTAATAATTGATTGCAACAGGCTCATGCCTGTAATTGTATTAATTAAATATATGTATGCAGATAATTACTTGCAACATTAACAGCTTGCTATATTGTTAATAAAATTATAATCAATATGAAAATATTGATTATGTGTTATATTAAAGTCTTTAACCTAATTTTTATTTAAGTTAAAAATTTTAAATTATATTTATTTAAAACTGATAATACATCTTCGAACTACGAAGAATTAATAAATTTATATTCTTATTTTTAAAACATAACTAATTTTTGAGCTTGTAATCGGTGTATGTTCTTCGCGTTTTCGGGTTTTCTCCAAACATTTAGTTAATACCCAAAATAATTCACTCGAGCCCTCATCGAGTTTCATTGAATGACCATCAAATTCTAAAGATTTATTTTTATTCGGTTTGAAAATTATACTAGATATACACAAATTTTTAGGTCAAACGCCTAAAAATTACTAGAAACGTCGAGAAAATATAAAATAAGTAAATCGGATTTTGTATCGAGAATATCAATTTATTCTTCGGAAAGTTCATAACATGTATTATTTTAGGCACTTATCAAGATTCTTCATAACGTGTTATTAAAGTAATAATATTTTATGAAAAGTGTTTACAAATACATACTTTTAAGATGTTGAAATTTAAGAAAACTAAACATTTGAAAATATTTTTATTACTTATGCACTCTATTCCAGTAAATAAAAAAACAAATCGAGATGATTTCAAAAATTTATAATGCGTTCAATATTTTAGTATATAATCTGAATCTCTAATGTTACATTATAAATAAAATTCTTCAATCCATTTATGACATAAAATTTGTGCTTTAATGTGTTGCACATGTAATTAGAAAAGTGCTCTAGAAATTTGCCAGAATATTGCATTTTTTTATTTGTATTTTTGTATTTTTTGTTGCTCATATCAATTTTGTAAATAAGACATTAAAGTCTTGATTAACAAAAATAAATCGTAACAAAAAAAAAAAAAAAAAAAATTGAGCATTATCAGATTAAGCTTGACCAACAGACACGTGGCTATTTATTATTCAACATAGTATATTAAATATATAATTTTTTGCATTCGCGAATTAAAGCTTGCCATTTCAGGTATTCACAATCGTAATTACATCCATGGTGACCTCATAATAAATTTGTTTCGAGGACAAGCATAGTCGCATTAATATCTCGCCAGCAAACATTAAAACCGTTCTTGTATTACTTAAACTAGAATAATGATAATAATAAATTAGTTAAATTTGCAATGCTTCCTGAAAAATACATGTAAAACCAGGCATATATCAGATATTTTAAAATTACTCAATCCTCCATTAATAACATACGGCCTGTGTGACAAAATCTCGCTAATAGTAAAATTCAATCTAATTTCAAATTATTAAAAACAGCGCATATTTTTAATTCCTCACTACCTTTTTTGAACTTTTAAATCCAAATATAATATAGAAATATATTCCACATCAATTGTATTTTCGAAATTATAATATGTAAATGACTTATCGTCACAAATAAGTCACAGATAATAGTCTTTGAATATTCATAGTCTGATAATATTTTTATATCGCTAAATTTTATTTTGCTTATCTCAATGAACAATTTAATTTGAAAAAATCTCACTAATACTTGCATCACAAACATCCATAAAATGTTGTACAGTGCATTAACTAAATAGTTATTAACTAAATTAGATGAAATTGAAAATATTTGTTTACTTTGCTATATTTTCATTCTTTCACATTACAAATAATTGGATTTATGGGCATGTATTACATCGATTTGCATATTTGTGTAAATATCACGTTTGTTTAATTGATTTTTCTATGCAAAATATGCGATTCGTATTAGCAACGCGTTTAATTTATTTATTTTTATTTATTTAGTTTGTTTAGTTTTAGTAATTTTTTTGAGAGATTTATGAATTTACTATGAGCTATGCACTCTAAATATAAATTTAGAGCATACTTGTATTGGTAAAAAAAATTGCGAAAAAATCATTCTTGAAATAGAATTAAAATATGAGTAATTTTTTAAATTTATTTTGAATAATTATGAATTATTATTTATATAACATTCATAAATTACTTTGATCATATAATTTAGCTGAATAGTGCAGTGTCGAAAACATAAAGAAAGTACCTACCTACTACATTTTCTTTTCTAATTCTGAAATACTCATTTTGTCGTTACCCTACCCGGAATTTTCATTTATCTCCAAGTGTTCTGCATGTGACATATCTGTGATCCTTACATACATTATCCTATATGGATAGATACTTCTTCTGTATGCAGCAGAGCAGTTGCAGCTTAAATTTTTAATTAAACCAGACTACGTCACCTCGTCGCCAGCTCACCTGGTGTACACAATTAGTGCTCGCATTGGCCAAAGGGCTTTGCCGGAGCTACCGCGTTCTGTTCTAATTGAATTAGACGTATTCCAGTATTCCATTTTGCGCTTCCAACTCTTGGCCATTCCATTTTAGGGTCTAGGGACCAGGCCGTTTAACGCTCCCTTTCATTTTATAATACCGAGTCAATGCATACAAATTATACTTATTATATTAAATTAAAGAATAATGCTGCAATCAAATTTTCAACTTGGAACTGATTTGGGGCAGGTGCCGGCATAATTTTAGCGTCGGTGATTTTGTTTTGTTAATTTTAGGCAATTCAGTTTTTTTAGAGTAGATTTTGTTAAACTTGCAGCAATGTTTATTGCCCTTGTTGCTTTGACATTATAAATCCGAAGATTATATAAATTACTCATAATTAAAATTACACATATTTCAATTTAATTAATAACTGTACTCTTAATTAATAAAAAGTTAAAGGTATAAATATAATATAATATTAAAAAAATATATGTTATTAAACACTCACACTAAAAAGATCTATGAATCTCATCTTGAACACACCGTTTTTACGTATTGGCGTCTCCACCGTAAATTTGCGGTTAATATTTAATGATCTATATTAATTATTTCCTAAATAAGTATGGTATTATATTTTATAAATTGTAGATGATTTATTGTACTATAATTATGCTATAGTTTTTGAATGTAAACAATATGAACTAAATTTACCAAAGTTTAGTAAATATAAATTTGTAAAGTACCCAAAATCTAGTTTAAGATCAGCTAAAAATTCAATGACTATGAATGTTTTTATTTATTTTTTTACATTTCAGTGTGAATGCTTTATTATATTATGAAATATGTAGTTTTTAACTTCCCGTAGGGTAAGTTATTGTAATGGGCCGAAAATCGGAATTGAAATTTTTTACATTTCTCGACGTTTTGAAGATTTCTGAACATTTTGCCAAACCTCAGAATAAATGGATGTGTGTGTGTGTATGTGTGTGTGTGTATGTATGTATGGATACAAATTTCCAGTTACGTTTCCGGGCGATCGGATCAACCGATTTGAATGGTTTAAAAAGCATTCGATTTTTATCGATAGGGAAAAGAGCTGATTAGTTTTTGGCAAAGGCAGGTCCAGCCGTTTCGAGGATACGGAGCAAAGAGTGCAGAAAATAGAAATCGACTTTTTGAGAAAACGGAGTATCCGATTTGAATGATCTAAAAAACATTCAATTAGTAATGATTGGGAGAAGTGTTTATTAATTTTTGGCAAAGGCAGGTCCAGCCATTTCGAAGATACGGGGCTGAATATGTAAAAAATAGCAGTTTTTGAGAGAACTAAGCGTCCGATTTGAATGATTCAAAGAACTTTCTGCTTGTTTTAACAAAATTTTTGATTATGAAAAAAAAATTTGTATCATTTTTTTTTTTTTTTTATTTTTTGTAAAACGAAAATAATTAAGATTTTATTTTTAATTCTGACTATAGTTCTAATATACTTTAAACAAATAATTTCAAATTTCAATATTAGACAATGTTACAATATTTATAATAATCTATTTGAAAACATTCAGTATTCCTCGAACATTTCGTTACGGTACGGGAAGTTCTAGCAATTTGCCTTAAGGCACGATGCCACCCACCCCACTAGTTTAAAATTCCTTTAATAAACAAGTTCGATATACCTTTTGAGTTTTTGCATCAAATATTGTTTCATAGTAAAAGATAAAAGCTTAACGAGTTAAAATTGTATGGTTGTAGTATTTCATAAATTAGAGGCATGTAGACATCTGTGCTCAGCATACTATTTCTTGCTTATAGTGCTGTAGTTTGTTATCATAGAATACGCCCGAGAGTAAGGAAATATATGTTTCCTGTGTTCATTTCAAGGAAAAAGCACAATTCTACACAAAAGACAATTTATGATAAGAACAACACTGGCTTCTTACTAAAGCAAAGTGTATAAAAAAGGAAAATGGTCCTTAAAAACTAATTAATAATACCATATATAATACGGTGTTTTTAATAATGTAGACGCTTCTGATGTTAGTTTTGTGAATATACGTACGTACATATGTTTTTATATAGATCTAAATTTAAATTGTTTGTATGTTTATTAAAGCACATTTTGGATGTTTAGTTTCTTGAATGCTATATCATGAACATTTCATAAGGAGATATAGTAACTTTGCTTCACTGAACTGCTTTCTACGACTGTCTTTCTCTTAAACTACTGTATTATATTTAGTTAAATATAAAGACACATACACACACACACATATATATGAGTGTATATATGTTATATATATAACATAACTATTTAAATGTCACTGATGTTTTTAAAACTGTATTATTTACACACTGTGTCACGGAAAAAGGTAATGAGCAAAAAAATTTAATGTTTGCATTTACATTCATCAAAATTCTTACGAACTAAAATGAATATATTGATTAAAATGAAAATATAAAAGCATTTCCGAAAACTACGTTATTATATTTGTACAAATTTATTTTATTTGATGTGTGACCTATGCCAGTTAAAAAAAGCAGTCATCCATGAACTATAACTAATAAAATTAATATGGAATGTGCATTCTGAATGTCTGAACTATATACAAAGCGATATTTTTCATGCATGATTATACATATATATACTGAAAATGAAATATTACGTTTGAATATTGTTGTTAATTTTGTATTCACGCTTTGTACTGAAAAATTATTTGGGTACAGATGCGCTTCTCACAAATTGTATCTTTACCCATCAATGTTTTATATAATCAAAAAAAATGTTCAAATTTAAACTTAAATTAGAACTTAGAGTTTAAATTTAAACTTAAATTTAGACTACGAATTTAAATATTTTTTGCATTTTAAAAAATATTAGGCGCACCGTAATATGCAGCTTTTCATAAAGTTTAATATTTTTAATAATATTTATACCCAATTCAACAAAATTGTTGCTAAAGTTCTTACTCTCCATCTATGGTCTCTATCGCAATTTTTGTGTCAAAAGTTTCATAACGACTTGAAACGTCCAGAAAATAGACTTTTTTTGGGTAATTTCTATAATTGTATTGGTTATTTTTAAAATGAGTATAGCTATGATTTTCATATTTTTTTCATAAGAATCCTAAAATTTAGCTATTTTTGCGTTTATAATAGTTCATTATTTTACATTTTACTTCAATCTCATCTAATAAAGATATCATTTTCTAAAAAATAAAAATCTGAAAATAATTAACTTAGTAAGAACGCAGTGAAAATTTTTGTCTATAAAGAGCATAAATCATTTAATTGTTTTTTTTATCAAATCTCATGCATCAAGCGCCTTCCATTTATATTTGATCAATGATATAATCTCTAATGGAAAAACACTTGGAAATCAAAAACACCAAAAACCATATTGGTATCATTTTACAAAACCAGGTCCTGATGAAAGAAAGAACCGAAATGAATAGCGACCTCATATAATATATCAATGTAATTATATTTGACATGTGGCGAAGGTTTCTTACATTCGCAATAGAAATGCTCAGATGTTTATTGGATCTTGCCGGATTGTATCAGAAAATCCACGTGGACTGAAATACCTCATGTGGTGTTTTGTTATAAGCCTTGAGAAGGAAAGTTATTTGTTCTTTTGTACGTCTTTAATATATCTCCGTCGACTAATATTACTTTTCGCATCAAGGATCATATCTACAACCGAAAAAAATGTCGGAGAATTAATAACGCCGGATGAAATGGAAATAGGCATAAATATAATATATATATATGTAAATGAAATGTAGATTATATTCTTACTTTATCTAGTATTGTCATTTTTCTATAATGAAATCGATTGCATTTTTATCTTAAATTGCTTATATCTGGCTTAACCAAAATAGAATCACAATAAGTTGATAAAAGTACATCCATTGATTTTACCATTGAGTATAAAAATTCAACATATTATATTATAATATAATATTATAATTTTATGACAGAAAAGATTTTCAAGTGTATCCGAGAACATACGTAGATATTAATATTATCAACAAGGGATCAAATATAAATGAATAAATGCATTTCAAATACTAAATAATACAAATATTTTATACTCTACAGGATATATATATATATATATATATATATATATTTGGGGTTACAAAAGCTACCTGGTATTTTATTTTTATTATATTCTATTTTGCATTGCATATTTTTGTTTGTAAATAACATTGGCAAATTAAAACAAACTAAATTCGTGCCCTTCATTTGAATAAAGCTTCACATTCATATTTTCATTAAAATAGTTTGCTGAACAAGGAAACAAGTAATATATTAATCTAGTTTTGCATTCATTTATAAGGAAAATACACCAAGTACTCTAGTCACATCATACTAATTAAATTATGTTTTCATAATTTGCTTGTTTATGCAGATTTGCTTACGGGAATATGAATAGAGATGAATATATATATATATATACACACAAACACATGCATACACACACTCGTATATATATATATACATATATACTCGTATATATATATATATATATATATATATATATATATATATATACCATTTGATATACAAACCTATAATAATAATATTTCAGGATGATATTATATATTCATCGCTTAAATAACAGAGATTTTCACGAACAAAAATAAATCCCGGAGATTTTCAATCAGCTTTATAATTTAATTAGGGTGCGCTAAAATTTGATAGCCAAAAATTTATTTTGTCCAAATAAGTGATATATGTATATGTTTAGTTTACAAAAAAATCAGAATTATGTAAATATTAACGTTAACATTAATACAATATTTATTAAATTATTCTCCTAAGAACAATACACGGTCATAAAAAACAATTATGGCTATAGAGTAAATTTGAAAATTTTAAAAATTACTTGGAACGAGTTAAACTATTTATTAAATTTCATTGTATTTTGCATACATTTTGCAAAATAAGGAAATATGTTAAATCAATCGGAAATCAAATGCTGCACATTGATAATGTTTATTCAAAAACAGATCAAATAAACTGAACTAAATTCTTCCCATTTTTTTGTCAGGGCAGTAGAAAACTAAATCTTCACATTGGCAAAGGTGTAAACAATAAAAAAGATGGTGATTAAAAAGTAAATTAAGTTGTAAGAAATCAATTCCACAAGAGATAAATTAAAAAATAGTTATTTGATCTCTGCTGAATATATTTTCAAAGTACAAGATCAAAGTTATATACAATGAAATCTTCACAAAAAAATGTTTCCATAAAATGTATAATTTACACTTGTTAAATAATGTAGCTAATATTTTGTGAAATCTTCTTAAAATAAAAAAAAATTGTTGGATCTATTTGCACCCCGGCTGTCCCATCTCGGGAAAAAGGTGCAAATATTTTTTTTAGAAAAATAGTATAGAAACATTTTTATAGTTTGTATTTGGAACTGGAAATTTTTACTAAACATAAACTGATACAATCATTTAATATCTGTTGCTTTCATTTAGGTCATTAGACAGAAAAATTATTCAAAGTCAAATTGGACTTTTGTGCCCCGTCCGTTGTCTGAAGAAAACTCAATGCCGATGTCAGCATAGAACTCGTCTATTTCTTTCACGAATTTACATATTTGTGCAAAACTATAATATAGAATGCAACCAATATAAATTTTGCATTCCCATTTTCTTCTTCAACAATATTTCTACCTTCGCTCTTTACAAAAGCGCACGAAGTCTTTACCTATTCGTTTGCTCTATTTTGAATAACATACAAAACATTATTCGGTTTTCAGCTTCCAAGAACTTTTCAAAGCTCCTGCTTTTGCTTTTCCAATTTTCACGGTTATCTGAACATTAGGAATATACGTACGTACCCAACGTTAAATATACAAAACTTTATCAAATCGAAACCGTAAATGAAATTGTATCGTTGTGGCGGAAATAACATATCTCAGATCTTATTTATATAGGGACCCTACTGGGGACAACTTTCTTTATTAATATTTTTCTCGCCGGCGTATTGAAATTGTATATGTTGTGCTATTTTTGCGCGGCATGGTTATACAATATGTGGAAGGTTTGAATTACTATTTATATTTGGCGTTTGCAGAACACTAAAGCAATCATACATCGTTGTGGAAAAATACAACTATTTATAGTAAAGTTTTCTCGTGTCGAAAAGTGTTGCCTCCACATAACACAAATAAGTTACCGTTACGTATTAAATTTATTCTGTTAAGGTATTTGAGAGACGTTTATTATAGTAATATTAATAAAATAATATGAAAAAAATTTAAACTCAATTTGGTGTTAATTGTTGCTCCAATGTACGTAAAATGCAACAGTGCACACAGATTTATACAGGGCAATAAAACGTAAGTTACCCTAAATTTTAGGTATAGTTTTTAGTACATTTAAAGTCTTTAACAAGCAAAGTATTCGCTAGACAGCGAAATCAGTCAATAAAATAATATTATCTAATCTCAAAAATAATTTAAATAAACTATTGTATTAAAGAGTGTGTTTCAATATATGTAAAACCAAATTTACATTTATGGGAATAAGCCGCACAATTTATTCATCGTATCTCCCTTATTACTTTTTATTAACAGAAATTATCTCTGAGCAAGTGTTATATAATTACTTTACGATGCGTTATTCGAAGTAGGGTTCATTGGAACTCAAAGATCCAATTTGAGTTTCAGCAATTATGCTATGAAAACCAAACTTAGTACATCAAAGCAAATAACATACATCAAATAAACAACTATCTAGCTATGTTCAGTAAAATTCCCAGCTAATGGAACTATAGTTCTTTGCTATTACTCAATAATTTGTCACCTGATCTTATAATCACACTCATTGTATATTAAAATACAATTTTTACAAATAGAGCGATAACAACTACTGCTTGAAATATATATTTTATAGGCACATTATTTATCAAGATCGCACTGGACACGAACCTTTATATGGAACTGTTTCAGAAGAATTTATTATTAGAGTTTGAATAACCATTAATTTGATTTATTTCCATCTAAATTAATTATAACAATACATTTTATGAAACTATTAAATGACGTATACTTAAAAATTGTAAATTTAAACAACCATGCTCCAAATACTAAAGACCAACAAAACAAAAACATTGTAACTTCTGTTACAAAATTGACAATATAACCATTTTTACTAGTTTAGAAGTCGCTCCTTTCATGACAATGGCTGGACACACATACGTACCCTCTACTTTCCGTTGTTAAAAATTCCTAACTTTACATGTTTTTAATAAAATGGTGGTGAACTTTTCACCCGCGGTCATTTAAGTCTCGCTGTATCCTACCGTTCTCTTCGTGATAATTTTTTGATTTACTAATATTATTATTGCATGATATCTATATCTGCCTCAAAGAAATTCTCCACAGTGCACTCTATTAACTATTTTTTACTATTTAACATATAATTTTGCTCTTAAATGATTTTAAATTTACTCGCGAATAGATCTTCAATTATCGAAAGAATACAAACTAAATACAAACTAAATATAAATCAAGTAAAAACACTATTTGTTGTATATTAAGTTTCAAAGACCTATTTCTGCCTTCCCTATTATTTATTTATATTAATTCTAATTCTATTAATCATTGCAAAAGTGAAATCTCAGAAATGATTAGCAAAATTTTACTGAGTTCCTCAAAATTTTCCTTATTTTCACGTGCAAAAATAATTTTATAGAATCTTTTACCAAAAACCTCTTGAATTCGAAGTAACTTCAGTTATTAAAGTTTAAAATTCTTACATATTTAATCCCAAATCAGAATCAGAAGAAATAATCTGTACGATTTCAAGTCGATAAAATATTTTCCAGGAATCTCCACCGTAAATATCTAGGCGAGTTTCCGACCATGTCAAAAATGTCGATTATTTTTCCTCGCTATGGATGTTTTGCAGCGACGCCGACGGTGCGGAAACTAAAACATGCAATCTTAAAATATCTTTTTATCGGTAGGGGGCTATTTTTTAGCAAATTCTAAAAATAAAATATAAAAAAATCTGTGTGGGTATTTTCAAAATTCATTGTTTCCATGGGTTTTCAAAAGCAAAGTACTTCATGTAATTAAGATATAACTATCAAAGATAATATAAGCTCTATTAATAGAGCTTTTCTTTAGAAAGTGGTTAGAAGGATGAAATTTAGAAACGGCCGATAGGTGTAATAGTTTTATAATCTAATTAATAAATATATTGGATATTACAACATAAGTCTTATAAGCGTTTTGATCTCCAATGTACATTTAACTTGATTCAATTAGCCATTCGTACAAAATATCTCGTATCACAAAATAACTCTATGTTAAATTATTTTCTCTGCTGTCAATTATATTTATTATTTTCTTAGAATTGTTTTTATATCACAAAAGACAAAGCTGCTTCACTTATTTGCAGCAATTAAAAATGTATCAGTCAAGACATAGTAAATTGATGGTTGCCAGAGTAAACTTACTTCTAAATGATACTAATATTCCATAAATAGAATTCCACAAACACCGTGTTTGCTTAAGGTAATGGATTTTGAAGAACTTTTTTTAAAAGAGAATACATCATTTGAAAAAATAATTGTTTGCTGCCGTGGGAGTAAATTAAATTTGAGGAAAATGTTTTTCCAAGTAGACCTCTTGCGCAGAATTTTATTATCGTATACGAGAAGTAATGAATCATATTATTTTTTCTGAGTACAATCATTTGTTACCAAATCAATCAAAATCAAAACAAGAGATTGAAAAATATTCATCTCTGCTTCACGCAGAGTTTGTGTGAAATCGGGGTGGATTATTCAATGATTTGTTATTCATTCAAAATAACGCAAGCGAATAAAGTTTCTTTGTGTTCTCGCTTTTTTGATTCAAAGATAACAGGCTGCTCTGTATTCCCTTCAGCCACCAGTGAATCTTGATTTTTCGCCGTTTTCTCTGTTTTCTGTGTTAAAGCAGGTGGTGACTAAGGAACATGTTCACAATCGAAACGATTGACCTTTTATGTTGTAGCTAAAAGCTTCTTCAAAGTCTGCGAGACGCGCCAGAAAGCTCCGTTCATTTTAAGAGCGTTTATTGAATAAACACACATTATTGAGTAATCCTAGTGTTCATGTTATTATATTAAATAACGTTCTAATATTTTAAGTAAGTGATTTTAGTAGACAAAATTGCAATAAATTGTTTTCATTAGTATTTGGTGTAATATTTATTTTAGATTGATCTAGCAAACTTCATATTATAGAAAGTATTTTTAACTTCCCAAAGGAGAAGTTTATGTTTACACTAATAAATGCGATGTGCTGATTTAATTTTTTTCTCGACGTTTGAAGTTATTCTGAATTAAATGATATGAATGTGTGTATAAATTTGAGCAGATTTTTCGATCATTCCATATTTCTGTCCATATTTTCTCGTAAATACATGCACCGACTATAAAGATTTAACATTCGATGTATCCCGATAATGATTAGAATTGTTTAGTGTTGCACAATGCTCGGCCAAGAGATTTCTTCATGATTAACAGATTGATGTTAAATGTTTGTCTACTTTTTACCTAATTTCTAGTTTTCATATGTTTTAGTTTCTGACTTTAGTGCAAAGTGCTACAAAATTATCGAATATTTACGAATTTAATGAAGTAATATTGAAAATCATTAGCAAGCTTATTTGTTTAGTAGTTAGAGATATTTTAAAAATTATTTAGTATATAAAATATATTGGCAAGTTGCTGTTTTGGGTATCCAAACTTTAAATGCATTTTTATTCTTGAGTACTGTATCAAAAACTTTCTTTTTTATTAAAGAAGTGACTGGACTTACTAAGTTCATTAGTTTAATAGTTAAAGATTTTTTTGAAACTATTTTTTATAAAAAATCTGTCAGCAAGTTGTTACATTTAAAACTTGTTTTGGTTCAGTGCAAAGTTTTCGAAAATTAACTATTTTAGGATACTAAATCCTAATATCCTTACAAAAATATAATTGAAATTACGAGTAATTACATTAGTTTAATAGTTAAGAATATTTTCAAAACTATCCACAATTTTGAATTGATTTTGAAAATTCAAACATCTTACGAAAGTGCCAAAAATGTGGCTATCATTTTTGCCAGAAAATCAGAACATTTTTGAAAATTATAAAATCTTTTGAACTATCTTCTGGAAATCGCGCTTATCAGCTTTTTGTGAAAAATGTTTTTTTTGTAATTAAATGTTACAAACAACTTTTATACCGTCTTTATTAACTTCCCGTAGGGCAAGTTATAGTAATCGAAATTTTAAATAAATAATTGTATATAAATTGTATATAAATATATACAATTTTGAATCTTGTACAAAACAAATTTTTATAATGAAACAAATTCTGTATTCATGTATACAAATCCTTAATTCAAAAGCTTCCATAAACATCCAGCCTATATAGAAACTCTCAACATCTGTTGCCTTGAATGCTTGCATTCATGTTATTGTATTAAATTACGTTGAAATATGGTTTTAAGTAAGTGATTTTAATAAACAGACAGACAAAATTTAAATAAACTCCAACGAATTGTTCACATCAGTTATTCGTGTAATATTTATTTTAGAGTTCGTTGTTGTAGCATCAGCGAGGTTTACGTGTAGGGCATATGACGTCAGAGTACGCGAAGCGGGATCGGGTGCGGTAGGTGGTCGGCTGTTGCCGCCAAACGGTTACCTAAGGGGAATGAGCGGTTGCGACGTCGGAGTCTACAGCCCGCTACGGTACCACTAACCTGGGGCGGTAGGGCTTCTGACACACGTGCTCTTTGACGATATAGTTGATCAATTACAGCACTGTGTGTCGGTAAAGATACCGATATTTTCGAGTACTAACGTAATT
The DNA here is from genome assembly GCF_003426905.1 of Ctenocephalides felis. NCBI lineage: Eukaryota > Metazoa > Arthropoda > Insecta > Siphonaptera > Pulicidae > Ctenocephalides > Ctenocephalides felis. The sequence goes on from NW_020537324.1 coordinate 26,299,962, forward strand.
TAAATTTATATTATTTATAACAATTTAATTGCGCAAAAAATCAAAATAATGTTTATATTAGATAAAATAGAAATTCTAGCGACTGACTTATAGGCTTTGTTAGTTGGAGTGGAATCTATAATGATAAATGAGACCAATAAATAGATAAATAAATAAATAATGCGTATTAGCACAACAATTTTATAAGACTTAAAAACTCTAATTATCATATTCAAAAAATAAAAAACGTTTAACAAATCAAATATATATTAGGGTAGTCCTTAATATGGACATTTTTGAATTTTATTGCTCCCAGAGGCAAAAATGCTTTCAAATTAATAAAAACAAATCTCTAAAAGTTTTAACTCTTAAAATTAACGTTTAGATTGTGCGCAATTCAATCAAAGCTTCGTATGGAAATAGCATGAAAAAAACTTCGAGAATTTTTAAAATGTTTATTAGGTATAACTTAGCAACAAATGAAATAAAAATAACAATTTGCGTCATCTTTTATTGAAAATTCGACGCTCTACAAAACAGTTTTTTTTATAATTTGTTTGTAGAGCGTCGAATTTTGAATAAAACTCATTCATTTATTTGTTTAGTTATATTCAAAAAACATTTTTAAAATTTTTGAAAATTTTCCCATGCTATTTCCCTACAAAACTTTGAATTGCGCACTATCTAAAAGACAATATTAAGAGCTAATATAGAGGATTTTTTAATCAATTTGGGAGCATTTGAGCCCCTGAGAGCAAGAAAATTCGAAATTGTTCATATCAAGAACCACTCTAATATATATATATATATATATATATATATATATATATATATATATATAATAATAATAATAATAAATAATTTTGTTGACCTTCCAAAATCTGTTTGATCACACTCTATTTTTTTATTCATTTAGATTGGATGCTCAAAAACGAGAGCAATTTTTTGCACTTTTATCTCCTAAACGACTCGACCTATCTTTGCCAAAAACTTATCACATCTCCCCATTATTATTAAATGAATGTTTTTTTAATCATTCTAATCAGATACTTGGTTCTGTCAAAAATTATGGTAGATATGGTAGATACGGAACAAAAAGTGCAAAAAATAGCAGTTTCTGAGAGAACGGCGCATCCGATTTGAGTAATTCAAAATACATATTGCTTGCATCAACGGTGTGATGAAATGATTAGGTTTGGTTAATTTTGTTTTTGTTTTTGTAAAAAAAACATAGATGATGGTCTTCCTCAAAATATAAGCACTTAATTCAAATATAAGATCTATAAAATACGACGATAAAATTTATAATATTTATAATTACTATTTCAAAATATCTAAAACGATTGTTATTACTTATTCATCATTTTGTTGGATGGTTGGTTATTTTGCGAATATTCAGTAACTTTATGGGAAGTTCTAGCAATTTGTCTAAAGGCACGATGCTATGCATAACCAGTTTTTTTTATTTACATATATAGGCCTATAATTTCTTGTTTTTTTGCTCCCCTAATTTTCTTGGATTTGAAACAAAAATTTGGCTCATATTAGGTCAATTTATCTCGTAAGCCTATATAAAACTAGTTAACTAACACAAATCGGGGGTCAACCTACTTCACAATCCATTCGCTAAGTACCGAGGAAGTCGTATATAAATGAGAGCGGTTAACAAATGCAACGGCTCGATTACAAAGATCCATATCACGTGTCAGTCAACGTACATCGCTAAACAGTCGCTCCGTTAAGGAGGGCAAGTCGTATTTATTTCGCAGGCAAACACCATAAATATTTCACCGCTTTCGGAATATCTTAGCTAAGCGCAAAGCAACTATATCTGGGGCTCGCCAGGGCACAATAGAATATTCCCTGTCACATTAGTAGTGAAGCGGCAGGCACGCACACAACATAGTACATAGTACCACGGAGTAGATCGAGCGTGGCCCAGTAACACAGCGACACAGTTTGCATTGCAAGTAACCGGCGGTGGAGCGTGGCTTATAGGACGAATGCATTTATTATTTGTAACATGACGCCGTTCCAACATTTGGAACTGCAACTGCAACTGCTCTCTGTTATTGTTGCTTGCAGGCACGATGTGCAATGGGCATCATATAATATAAAGCCGCAAGCACACACATTCGTTTTCCAGATACCACGAAGACACTGTACGGTATTTTGGGGAACTTACTTTTGGATACCGATCTATTCAATTTCAGAATATTAAGGAGCAAAAACCTAATGTGAAATTTTCAAAAAAACGAATTTTGAATTTTTCCATATTTCGATAGGTTTTACCTTAAAAATAACATACTCTTTTATCTAGCATCTCTTTTTATAGTTCTCTATACGAGGACCTTTCAGTTTTTTGATCTGATCAAAAATCAAAAATTGGCAGGCCAAAAACGACCAAAATTTTGGGAAAAACTTACTATTCTTTCAACATGGCGCTATTTTGTCATTTTTTTATTTTTTTGTTCAACCTAGGATCATCGTACAGACAATATGTTTTAGTTTAACGAAATTTTTTTTCATGTTCTGTTTACGGAGAAAGCTGCAATCACTCTGGCGGTGGAGGACCTTTTTTCTGGCGCCGCCAGGGATTGCGTGTCATTTCAAAAATATTAAAAAATTTATTTCAAAAATTTTACTAAATATAACCTCAAAATGTTAATTAGAGTTTTTTATTTTTTTTAACTCGCATAAATGACCTTTTTTTTAGGTTGTCACACTAGGTTGTGCCCTTTAAAGAATTCAATTACAATAACTTGCACGCAAAATATTTCATTCGTTCGATTAAATTTACTATAACTTATCCTATGGGAAGTTAACAATTATGTAAACTTTTTGGTACTAATGAATTAAGTGACCAAGTTAGCCTAATAATCTGTTGTGTCATTTTCTGTGCATGAAAATGTTATTTCAGGTAGAAGAACCTAGCAAGGGTCATAAATATTGATATAGGTTGCCTTGGCAATGTTATCCAATTAAGATTTATGAGTCAACCATGAAAGATGCCATGATTAGTTGGTAAGATATCAAAAAATTTGAAATGCAACCTGAAAATTACGCAAGCCCATACAGGCTAATAATTATTGCCTAGGTACTAATGAAGAATAATGGCTTAACCATACATAAAGTGCAGTTTCATTTTTGAGCGCACGTTGTAATAAACTTACAAATCTAATTACTAAATAGTTTCAAGCGTGCTACAACACAGTATTTATTAAAGTTCATGCTTTAAAGGGGATTTTGAAATTTGCGCGAGCACTATAGATTACCTGCACTATGCTGGATAACTAAATAACTTATTAGACTTAGTGAAAAATGTAACACCCCAAATAAACGGACATGAAGTTTGATTAAAATTGGATCATCAAAGGCTTGCATAATGCATAAAAATTGTTACTAAATAGTACTATGCGCACAGTTTAATAATCCTATGAGTAGGTGCATTGTTTTTATCAAAATTTTCATCTTTTTGTGGGTTAGGTTGTAGTAAGTAGTAATATAAAATAAATTTTTTTCCATATCCTTATATTTCAGAGATTTCTGAACGCTTTGGCGTACTTTAAAAAAATAGATGTACATGTGTATGTGTGCGTGTGTGTGTTTGAGAGAGAGAGAGAGAATGTAAGGGAGTGAATACAATTTGTGTCCACGATTTCGGGTGCACGGATCAACCAATTTAAATTAATTGAAAAAATATTTGATTCCTTTTAATTGGGATACATACTAGTTAGGTTTTTCAAAAGGTTTATCCTAGGGTTTCGGAGATTCCGATCAAAGAGTGCAGAAAATAGCGATTAACTTTTTGAAAGAAGGAAGCATCAAATTTAAATGATTCCAAAAACATTTTGCTTGTATTGACGTATATAAAGAATTGATTAAATGCAAATGCAGTTCCAGTGATTTTGCAGATCAAAAAAAAAGTTTAAAAAATGACAAAAAGGTGCTCGAAAGTCAAATATTTTTGACAGTATTTATTAAATGACATCAATAGGTATCAAGAACTATAGGTAGCAAAAAAAAATCTTTTTTGCAAAAATATTCTACTTTTTCAAAAAAAAACATTTACTTCCAATTTTTAAATTCTATTAAATATTCTATTATTATTAAATTTCTAGAATAACTATAAAAATGAACTTCATTCAGACCCGACCATTAAATATGCTAAAATCAAAGTTGTTATTTTTTCAAAATAATTAAAATCGGTACTTGATTATCTAGAATATTTGTTAATTTGGATAGCTTGGAAATCTTTAAAAATAAAGTTGAATAAATGATTCACAAGATTTTATACTTAGTTCTAGATGAAATTCTTATTTTCTTATATACATCGATTTAATTCATTACATTCCTGGAATTCATATAATTTGTTTTATACACGGCTATAAAAGTATCAGCGAATACATCATCTCTACACGTGTTGCCTCTTACAAATACTTCAGCACCTTTTGATATACATTTCATATCCGTGTACAACTTCCTTATGATATCATAAGAGACTTTTTAATATCTTTAAATGGAATATTACAATGATATTTTCTTTAATGTTTTCTCGTCCAATGGAGAGCTGTCTATTGATTTACCGCCCTAATGCGTTCAATGTGTTCACTGTCGCCGAGAGGTGCTTTCAAGATAACTTTGTTTTAAAATAGTTCCACAAAATACACCTCCTAATGGAAACCTTTTAAGGTGTAATGGCTTTTGATATCTATTAACCCAATTTTGCGTAATATCGCTCAAAGTGGGAGCATTTTTGTTACGTGATCTCGAGCAGTTATAGAAATTTGTTTGATTAAATTACTTGTAAAGAACGCGGATAGGGAATTTATGGGTATCGTCTCTTATTGTAATTGAACCCGAATGGAAAAGTTAGGAAAAAGTTGATTGAATTTCTAGAGACGCTTAATATAGACATTTTTGGTAAAGAATTCTATGAAACCGAGACAGATTTGTGATTTATTGCTTTTATAGGAAATAGTTTGCTATAAATAAAACAATAAAGTAGGTACACGTGTATTTAAAAAAAACAACAATATTCTTTAGTTTCATGAAGTTTCTTTTGTATAAAAATAGATTTGAATGTCTCTACTAAAAAAAAATTATCTGTATATAGTTTCTTAGTTTTGTTTTCAGCTTCATATTAATCACTCGATGCATTTTTCTAATATGTTCGCACATTTTACATAGCTATTTACTAATCTTAATATTAATTATATATATATTAGATAAAGATATAGTTTTTCACTGCTATTCATCAATTTCAATATCAATTATGCAAATATAAGGAAATTATAGTTTATTGACTTAAATCATTTATATTTTAAGAGTTAATCAGTTAAGTATTATGTTTATAAAGTTTTGATATGAATATAAAATATCATTGACTTGATTCAATTTGTTACTAAAATTAAAAAGAAGGTAGGTCCAAAGGTTTTGGTTATGCAGAAAAGATTGAAAAACTTATTACTGGTTGATCAAATATGATCAACCTTTAAGATATTAATAAGATATCTTTTAGTAAGAATTAATATTGTTAGTTTCTAATAGTGATGAAACATATATTGCTGAAATTTATGAGTACCCAGAAATACTGTTTTCTCTTGGATTTTTTTCTTAAGAAAACTCCCTTAAGAAGATCTAGACCCCCTTAAGAAGATGAGGAATGAACAATCACTGGGTTTCTTTCTAATAATAATAATATAGGAATTTCATCACAACAGCTTAACACAGATATTACATCTAATTGCTGTTCAGAAGAAGTATAATAAAAAAAATACTTTTTATATTTATCTATACGAATTTTCGTTTTTTCAAAAAAATATTTATTTATTCGTCTACATTAATGTGGTCCCCTTCAAAGTAGTCCCCCCCAGATATAATACACTTATGCCAGCGTTTTTCCCAATTTTCGAAGCACCCTTGATATTCACTTTTTGATATGTCCTTGAGCACTCTCAGCGATTTTCTTCAATCGAGAAAAACCGCCGTCCTTTCATGGGTCTCTTCAACTTTGGGAATAGGAAAAAGTCACACGGAGCCATATCTGGTGAATTTTTGCACTTTGCAACACTTTATTTCATTTTTTACGCAAAATTTAATACAAATTCTTTGACTTTTCAATTCTTCCATTGTAAAAATCGCCGAGCTCAGAAAAACACGTCGAACCTTAGCGACTACCACAGACAAAGTAAACAGTGAATATAGCTGAAAATTTCATCATACTTTAGGGGCATGTATACCAACACAATAAAAAAAAAAAATTTTGACAATCAGACACTCCAGACCCGCGAAATTTAATTATTAGTAATTCCGGGTACTTTTTGAACACACCTCGTATTTTACTTATGAATTGCATTCTCAACGTATAATTGAGTATATATTTTCATTAACGTAATCACCGTAATAACTCTTTTTGAAGTTGACTTTTGTACCTCGTAGAAAAAGTAATTAATACGTTGCAGTTAAATTAAACGTAATTAAATCTTGTTATCTATCTTGCAAGAAATCCAGGAATGGTTTATGCAGGTGAAATTTAAAACTTTTACTTCCAAGTCCAAAAGGTATTTATAAAACTTTTAACATATTTAAATTCATTTTTTTATTATGAAATCAAATATATAAGTGTAATTCATACGTAGATCAGATAAAATAAATTAGAAAAAAGTAAACAAAACAAATTAGTATATAGGACATGATATATTGAACATATATTTATTTTTTAATAGTCTTTCCAAATAAATACCAAAAATGTATTTTCAAATTCTTTAAGTTAAAAAAAAATATTTTTAGATAAATTCTCAAATACAGATGGGCCAACCAATGAATTACATTAAAAAACAATGACATTGAGAAGTATCTACACAACAGTATTTAGGGTTAAGTTCTAATTGTTATAAAATAAAAAATAGTTATCATCTTAAAGAATTCCAGTAATTTTCTTATACCAAAGCAACATGAGTTCACTTACGTTATTTCTCCTTACCAGTAATTGTGCTTTATGATCTTCTGTAAGAACTATCTATCTCTGTATATCCCCATAAAATTTAGAATCTGTATGAAATTTATATTACTCTAGAATTCCTGTAGACGAAAGTCATAAATTTACTTAACCATGTGATATCAGTTCCGGTTTCCTTCGTATTATTACTTCGCATAAGATGGCTCAAAATTACTTCAGACAAGAGATACTTAGACGTTTATTACTTAATAAAGCTAAAAACTTGTTGATAAATACTGAGAATTTTATAATGATTATCATTTTAGTAGGTACATCTAGTGTCGTTTATAATATAATAATTTTTCTGTATAAGAAAATAGACTATGAAAAATGATTCTAATTGTAGTCGACTATGAAATATTATAGAAAAAGCTTTAAAAAATGCACTTTTATATTAATTTTCAATTTGTGTTGTTTCATTACATTATTTGCATGCATTAATATGTTTATACCTATAAATTTATTATTAAAATAATTTGATTTCGCAGTTCTGCAATTTATTATTATTTACTCATGATAGAAGTATAAATAAAAATAATATATAAAATTATAGATATGACCCGTGTGAATAACTTATCTAGGTCCACCAACCTAAAATAATGATATAATTGCTCTGATATAATAATGATACAGTTTCCAAAAATTGAGACACTTTGTTAAACTATGATTTTAATTTTATTTTTAAAACGCTCAACATTGAGAATTTCTTTTTTATAAAAATGTGCAATGGTATATCAAAAATTTTTACCCAAAATTTGCGAATCTATTCTGTCTTGTAAAATGGTAAAATACATAAAAAATTTATCATAGAAAAATACGAGCAAATGAGTAAGAATGAAAAAAAAACCCTGTAAAATGATGATTTGTGGACATGTTTTCTATGACTAATCAAAGCAAATACTGACGCCAATGTTACCAAAATTAACAAAAATAAGTGATATTATTTACAAATTTAGAACTAGTTTAGTTTAGATTTATTGGAAGAAAAATCAGATAAAGATATACCATTTTATATTATAATAAGATTCAAATTGGTTGACGCTCCTACTTGGTTTCAACCTGACGTTGAATTCTGAGACACCCTGTATATATATATATATATATATATATATATATATATATAATATTTTTGCATTGCATCTTATTACTATACTAATAATAATAACGTAAACCGTAATTTTATGATAATGTAACTTTATGATTCATGTCAAAATGACTGACCTGCACTCATCTCATCTCACTGGACAGTATGTATAACAATATTATGCAGGACGGTTTACAAGTCCAATCGAGATAAAACAATATTTTAATATCATAAGATCTTACTGAAAAACGCCTGTTACTATAACAGTTACTTCTATTACAAATAGCCTCTAGCTTTACTATATTATTTAAAGATTATGATATTTTTATTTTAATACAAATATAATGACATAAAGATCGAACTTTACCAGTTAACTTAACTTTATTTTACATAATTAAAATATATAATGTGGGAAAACTTGCCGTAAATTGACCGATTATGCCGTAAAATAGACCAATAACGGCAGTGACATAAAATCAAAATGGCAAGAAAGCCGCGAAAAAAAATTAAATGTACATGAGTAGGTTTTGTATTAAAAATAATCTCGATGTAAAATATTAGTGAAAAGATTAATAAATATATTTGTTATTTAAATAATACTAAAGTGATTGCTGCTGTAGAGTCAGGCGTTTCAAATAGAAAGCCCACAAACGCTCAAAAATAATCTTATCATAAGGGGTTCTTTGTCATGTGGCATAATAATATATGAGTTACATTTTATGCATAAAACACCTGACTGCACAAAAAATACCATTTTTGACGCTGAAAAGTAAATAATCGTTGAAGTAATCCAAATACATTTTAGAAAATCATTAAGGCATTGAACATCCAACTTATATAAGCAACATAAAATAGATGTGAGATATTCTTCTACAAATTATTGGTAATAATAATTTCTTCTAAAATAAATGCATCTATTCTTTAGATAATTATTAAAAAAATAACTATATTGTTTATTATTTCAATATTAAAATAGAACGGGACTTAAAAGTCCACTACCCTTTTTAGTTCTGAGCACTGTTGTTTAGTTTACGCGACTTTGATGTAGTATTTAAGTATAGCTATATCCTTGCTATAACATTGGTCCCTGATGCTTCTAACATAAGTAAATAACGTTGGGTAATCCAAGTACATTTTGCAAAATCTTCAAGACATTATCTGAATTGAATAAAACGTCTCGATGTACAGAAGGCGAGTTGTCGTTACAAGACTTTCGGATTTAATGCGTTGATAAATGTATCTTGTTTCTTCGCGAGATATCGGGGCGACTTCATCAATCATGACGGATTATTAACCGGAGTGGTCTTCCGGAATCTGTGACGTGTAATGAAGAGTGAGTGCCGCGTCATACGAGATACGCCCGGATTATTCCATTCCTGATTGATGCTCCGCCAAAATATACTATTGACATTGCACTAATGTAACCTGAGACCATATGGTCGGCCATCTATATGACAAATTGGGTGATACGTTTTCGGTTGGGTCAAACTCATTAAAATTCAGTTCCATAAAGTTTTAATACATACATTTTATATGTTTACATAATATATTATTAAAATACACTGAAAAATAAGTTATTAATTTTTAAACTTTACGAAGAAGTTTGCAAAAATCCGACTAGCTAATTTTATGTTTTCTCGACATTTCAGAGCGTTCAGAATCTAACGAGACCAAAGTTGGAAAAAGGGTGTGTGTGTGTATGTGTGTGAACAGAATTTTTACCTTAAAACGACGTTTTCTCAAAAACGTGACGACCGATTTCAAAATTTTAAAGCCATTCGATGCATCTCAATGAGGACTATCGTTTCTCAGTTCTGTGCAAAGATCGATCAATAGGTTAAATATTAACATCTATCGTAAGTTTTTGCAACTTGCCTCAAGGCTAAATGCCACTTTCAGCTAGTTTATTTGTTTGTCATAACCAATCTAAACCTATGGTTCAATTAGAGTTATCTGCTTTAGTGTATATAACGAGTTTCTTTACAGAAATTTTGTTTGTCAGTTTATTAAATTTTGCTATGATTTTTTTTTAGTCTTCATATGGGGATTTCTTTTTGCATTTCTTGTATTAGTATGTTGTAGTGATATTTGTTCTTCAGGTGGTATTATTAATTCAAAATTTGATTTTACTTTTTATAAAAGAAATCTTTATGTATGCTATTTCGAAGATAACCTTTTCGAAATTTGTTCATAGTCTCTATTAAATTGTACAAATAATAAACGCAATTGGAGATGCTCGCCGTTTTAAAAGTAAAAAATGAATTATATTACAAACATTTGTAAATGAATGTAAATGAAAACCATATTAATTTGACGACGCAAAATTTGCAAAATTGCAAAAGACATGGAGCACAATATAGATAATAATATAAATAATTTGAAAAATAGTATAAAATGCTCAAAACAAACTTATATGTGCTATTGAGAAAATACTATTTTTCAAACTTTATTGCTTCTTGGATCCTCCAAAGGATTATTTCTACAAATCATTGGAGAACAGCAGTAAATAAATGTAGTTGAAAATATTTGGGTATCATGGAATAATTAATCATTTATATTACAATCTAACTTTTCAAATAAAAAATATAATTTTACAACCATTAATGTATAAAATATTGCGGAGCACTTAGAGAACAATATATTATAAAGAATAATGTTTTTTATTTAAATATTTTGCCAAATTTGTAGAAATAGAAAATGCAATCAAATTTTGCTCAAAACTTTCAGATCAACAAATAATTTACTGGTTGGGAAAAAATACGTTATTCCAACATTGGCAGATAATTATTTAATTTAACTAAGTTTCGTAAATAATTACATAAGCATATCACGTCTACGTCTAACATTATAATTCAAATGACGTGATTATTTAGTATTTTAATACCGCCGAGTATGCATCATGTGTTTGTTTTAGGAAAGTTTTAATTTGTTGGGCTCAAGAGTTTCGTTCACTTTCAAAGACGTTACTTTCGTAATTTATTTCATTCTTTCCGCGCGTTTATTCTTCCACAGAACAATTTTCAACGTTTTATATGAAAGTATTTTAGGAGAATGTTCTTTTTAAAAATTAAAGGTTATGGGTAATAGCGTTATAACTGCCCTTGAAGGCAATTTTCATCAGTTTGTTAATGTGATTTATTAGTTTCATGCACCATTAAGAGCATGTGTGTATAGAATACTGAATATATATATATATATATATATATATATATATAAATTAACTCTTATTTAACGCGGTACTTTTAAAACGCGCTTTCTTCCGGCAACCTGTAAGTTTCTTTCTCGGAGCCTATAAATAACTTTAACTAAATATTATAACAAGTTTTAATATAAGTTTTTTCATTGACTATTTTATTTTTCTAACTATTTTCATATGAACAAAACAGTTTATGTTAGAAATGTATACGGCATCGAATTTAGTATAGTATCATAGTTCTGTCAAAGCTCATCAGTCTATAAAAAAATGCTTGAACTTTTTTCGTTGGAATATAATTTTTTAGGTTGGTTATTTTGTGATAAATTTCTCAATTCAATGAAAATATTTGATATTTTTCATCATATCCTTATATCAACACTACAATTAATACATTCTAATAATATCTTTATAGAAACTCTTCAATTCAATGTAAATATATTATACATATATAAATATATATATAACATATTATAAATATATATATCTTTGGTATTTATTGGTTTCCATACGATATAGTACAAATGATGTAATTTGTATTACTCCTAATTTTGATAAAGCGCGGCCTTCATATAACGCGATAGTCTGTTTTTATAGAACGCGCTACAAATTATTCTAAATTGTACATTGAGCTCACGTTTCTTATAACAAAGTTTCCATATTGCACAATACGCAATCTGCGCGTTGTTGGGGGGCTGACTATAAATATATACAGAGTATTCCAAAATTCAACGAAATGGAGTTATAATATTCTTCAAATTTCCCTGAGAACGAATTATAAAAAAGTCCCAGGCTTTTGGAAATTATGAGCTTTTATTTAGTGCTTGAGAATAGTATTGATTTGAAATAGCAATTCACGCTTTTGGAAATTATGAGCTTTTATTTTGGTGCAAATTAGAGCTTTGATGAAATTATGAGTATATTGTGGTTAACTTTTTATTTAACTTTGGAACCGTAATCGTGAACAACATTTTTAGGACCACTATAATGAATAATAATTAAGACATGTTTTCATCTTAAAAAGGTAATAAAATGTGTTGGAAAATTTCATCACTAATTGAAGCAGATACTGACACACACAATTCTACAAAAATAAGTGAAATTCGCCAAAATAAGTAAAATTAATGAAATTATGACTGAAAATAACTTAGTTTAGTGTAGGTGCATTGGAAAAAAAGTAAACTAAAAAAATACCATTTTATACATTGATGAGTATTGAAATTATTTTCCATGTTGTTAACGTTCGGTTTTTGCTCGGTTTGACTTGCCGTTGAGTTCTGGGATATATATATATATATATATATATATCCCATTGCTATCTTACTTTTTAATTTAATATTGTGCAATTCATGCTGAGTTTAAGATGACTTTATTGCATTGTATCGACATGTGGCAATATATATATATATATATATATATATATATATATATATATAATTTTCGATACAATGCAGCAATTCCAATATGTAATCAACAATAACTCAACTGGAATCTCAACTAATAATTAAATTGAAAAGTACTCAGATTGCAATTATAGTTTCTATTAAAATTGTTCAGATTACTCTGTTAGTTGAACGCCATAGAACGTGTAAATTGGATTTACTGATAATGGTTTAAGAAACTTCTAGAATTTCATTTGAAAATTATTAACTTAATCATAATCGATATGCAACTTGACCGGAGAATATCCGCCGCACGTGGTAACTTCAAATTAATATTGATTGCACTTTGAAATGTGCATCTATAGTGCAATAGGGTTGTGTGGTTAGTAAGCTTAATGCATATGAGGTAAATTTTAATAATTTATTGTAATATTTGAAAAGTTAAATAATGATGAATAAAATCTGCATAGAAAAGATTGAAGTAGCAAATTAAGATGCGGAGATCTACAATTTTAGTTCTTGAACAAGTACTGGAAATTGTGCAGTACTTCAACAATTTCTTTACAGACAAACTAATTATGTATATTTAATTATATTTAAATATCTGCAAGAGAGTAAACTTAAAGAGAACTAAGTGAATACTTTGAAGTTTTTAATATGAGTGTTTTGTGCAAGTAAGTATTCACTCATGTCGTATAAAAGCTTCTTAATAAATAGATATTACACACTTATACACATACGTATATGCATATAAGGTTGTTAAATATCGCCTTTTTGTATTATAAACCAAGAGCAAAAAAGCGGAAGGGAGATATTTGACAACCTAATATATATATATATATATATATATATATATATATATATATATATATACATATATGAAATAGTTGAATATCTACTTTCACAAACATATATCAAACTAATTTTTTTCAAGTGTATGAATTAGCAGTACAGCTGTTAAATTTTTATAAAAAACGTTCATATTTGATTCTTACAAAAATTACAAATGTAATCTCATTTTTAACATATAAAAATATTTGTTATTAATTAAATATAATATGAATAATTATTTCTATTTCTATTTTATTTCTATTTCTATTATATTTCTAGGCCATTAGGCTGAAATAAATAAATAATAATAAAATATGAATAACTATTCAGACTGTGAAATTGCACAATAAATGTCTTCAACTACTGGTAGTAATACAGAAATAAAATTTAATCTGTGATAAATTCGGCTGCTTAACATAACTCGAGTTGTTTAAAAAAACGTTTTTCTCTATTATATGAATTCATATAGAAACTCAGTATTAAATTCAATTCTTTAGGTTAATATAATAAATATACAAGTCGTTTATTTGTAACATCCGTAATTGTGAGAAAGTGTTACTATTATGCCCAAATTTAAGCAATATTTCGAATAATATATCCTTAAATTAGTACTTTATATATATATATATATATATATATATATATATATATATGCAAATGATGAATATGTATTTGTTTCTAACTTTAATTTTGAATGAAAGTCAATGTTAAACAAAATGCTAAATGCCATTAAAAAGAATTGATCGTTTCGGTATATTTCTCTATCGAATTTTATGTAATAAAAATCCACGTGTATCAGATATTAATCTTTGTGAATCATAAAATACAGGATTTTTATACATTGGAAAACATTTTATAGTACATATCCTATCATGGTTTGTAAATAATAGTGCTGTGTAAAGGTCATTTCATCCATTATTTTTACAATGAAACTGGTACTTACATTTAATTCTCTACAATAAAACCTATACAATTTATCTTCGATGACTGTGACCTTTTTGGAATACAATACATAATTCAGTTGATAATCAATTCATAATTGAATTTCTGAAATATTTGAAAGTAAAAGAATGGCGGGTTTTAAATTATTGAATAGCTACTAATTAATATTGAACAGCATATTCTGCGTCATTTCATTCACTTCAGTCATAATCTCATAAATTGAAATGA
>NW_020537324.1:26319600-26367556 GCF_003426905.1 Ctenocephalides felis
TTTAATCAAATAATATCTTGTAAAAATGCGTTTTTAAACTTAAGTTGGTTCTATTTACCCCACTCACACGTAAGCTTTTAGAGAGGTTATATAAAAAAAACTATTGAATCTTATTTCTAACCAACAATGAACTTCAGAAAACAGTTAAATACGTATACGAAAATGAGATTAAGATCTTGTAAACTAAACAACAGTGCCCACCACCAAAAAGCTAATAACGAATGAAAATACTTTTGTTATGGATTCACAGACATTGTTATTGAACTCCTGATAGCGACATTGTAAGAATAAAGATAATGGCTGGTTATACATTTTTTTCCCTCTACCTTCAATTATTGTTGTCAAATTCAAATTTTTTAACTTTACTTGTTTTTGAGATATATAGAAAATCTTTCTACCCGCGGACCTTTAAGCCCCGCCCCTTCCTATATGTATCGTTTTATATACATAATTGGACTACAAGAAGTATGTATAGCCTTCGGATTCAATTTTTAATACATTTTCTTTGGTTTTTTTGCAGTCCAGGTGGTATAGGTCTATATTTGCTACACGTACTTCGCACGTAGATATATCCAATACCGCTCTTCGTACACAAAATTTGATTTATAGAAATACGTGATCACAGCGTGTACAGATGCTCGTCTCAAAGAAAGTGCCTCGTGTAGCAAATTCACATGCTCTTCCTCTCGTCTTGTTAGTTTATGAGTATATATTTGCTGGAATAATAGAAATAGAGCTAGTCGACATTCTGATAATGATAATGAACATCCCTCAATGTTTCGAAATAGTTAAACGATTTTCCTTTTTAAGTTCAAGGAGCTATGAAAAGTTTCGGGGTTTAATCAGTGTTTCAGATACCTTATTCAAAGCAGTAGTACAAGTAACGATTCAAATATGTTTTCATATATATCAACTTACAAGTAAAATATTTCACGACTTTTAGGAAAGTACAATGGCTGGTTTGCGTGCTGATGTAACTAGTGGTTTATGAACAAAAATAAAAACGTAATTTGTAGAATTTCTATAGTATTAATGAATAAAAATTGCATTTATAAACTTTTTTTTGTTAAACAATACATAAAACATTGCTTATAACATCAAGTACATACATACACGTACATAAAATAGTCTACCGGTGTATCTGTTTACCTATCAATATATGTATCTACATAACTAGCTTTCTAACAGTTTACCTGTTCACGTGATATCACGTCTTATCTACGTATCTAACTGTTTACTTTTCATCTACCCACATATCTACATTTTCGTTTTTCTACCGAACTACCTGTTTACCGATCTACCTTTTTCGGACGTATTTTCATTTTATTATATAGGTCATGATGGTAGCAATCTTCATGGCATTAAGCTTTTACACCGGAAAGTTGCTACCCTTGTAGAGGGGGTAGCGGAGAGTTTGAAGGGACACATTTTCTTATTTCTGAAACTAAAGTCCGCGTAACAACATGTGTAACAAATAATCAATAAAGATATCTTCAATTAGAACTTAATGACAAAACAATAGTGTAACTAGAACAGCAACAAATATATAATTTATACCAACAAATCGGTGTTTAATACAGTCTACATCTACAAGGGTTAAATTATATCCCAACAACCTGAGAAATCAAAGGAGAAATTCTTCGCCCATGTTGATTTCTGTCTATTTATCTGTTTGACAATTTATCTCTCCAGTCTTCCAGTCTGTTATTCTACCTATCTACCTATTTCCTGATAACTATTATATCTGCATATCTGTATACCAATCTACATATCTTTTATATTTTTATTAGTTCATTAGTCTATCAGTAATAATATTTTGTAATGACCATTTCTGACTACCAAATTTTATTACTGAAACTTTCTTTTCTTAGTCTTACGGATAAACATTAGTACGAAACTCATATAAATGTGAACAAAATTTGTACTAATTTTTCAAATTTCTATAAAACATCTTGCACTTTAATGTTCTTATGTCTAATGTACATTTTATGCGTTTGGTATTTTTTACATAGCGATAACTGCCTTCCCAAAAATTTAATCAGCTCTTCATTTTCATGAATACTAATAAAATGTTTGGATCATTCAAATCGGACGCCCCGTTATTTCAAAAACTGAACTACCATTTTTAGTGCTTCTTTCCAGTATCAACGAAACAGCTGAGTCTTTCTTTAACAAAAACTAATCGTCACGTCTCCCCATCAATACGAATCGAATGCGTTTCGGTTTAAGTTCCTTGCGATTTATAATTTAAAAAAATCACATTAATTAAATAATAATAATATCTTGTACATATACTTATTCTTACCTCAGGCTGCATGGATGTCAGCATTTCTTCGCAAAAATGCACAAAGTCAAATTGTTCACTCACACACACTTTGTTTTACGCGAAATTATGTAAAATTTATTTAATTAGCACTCTTGTTTCATCAATTAACTTATTTACACGAATTTTATTATCTACTACACTCACTTCTATTTTAAAATGCATTTTATTGGGCTGAAAGAAATTTGTGGATTAGTAAGAGGTACGGTCCCTATTTTGCCTTAATTAATTATATAATTATTTGACAATTTCGTAACTATACCCTAGTTTGCGGTTTTTGTGACGAAACGAAAACGAAACGTGTGACCGTACCCTTAAAAATCATGCCTAGGAAAGAAAATGCATTCACCTTTATTTAAAATCACCGATTCTTCTGGAACATCCCGATTACCAATTTGTTGTCTGAAAAATAAAAATGATTAATCAATTTTTCAAAACATAATGAAATATCGATTTTTGCTGAAAAATCTCTGTATTACCTCGAGATTTCCAGAAGAGAGCTGATCAGGAACCGGGAACCAGGAACCAGGAACTGGGAACCGGAAACTATTCACTATCACTGCACTAGAACACTATAAAGGCCTTTATAAAGCACTACACAAACACTAATTTTTTTTTTTAAAAATCGGATTGAATAATAGCGCAAATTCGATAAAAACTATCACTACGAGTCGACACCAGGCAAATTATTTGAACACAAGCGAATAGTTGCCTTTTTAAAAACATTGTTCATCATTAATAGAACTTGGATGGATTTTTATAATATTGTTTTTCTTATCAACAAAAATATTACCTAAATTATTTGACCACGAGCGAATAGTTGCCTTTTTAAAAACACTATTCATCACTAATAGAACTTGAATGGAATTTTACAATAATGTTCTTCTGATCAACAAAACATCACCAATGACGACAAAATACATAGAGCATCTCCAAATTTATGGTTGGTCTTTTCAGCCATGTATCTTTTTACTGGTTAAAAGGACAAATAACAATTTCAGGTTAACTAAGAGGTCTTTTGCAATGCAAATTTTTCCTTAAATCCATTTTTCTGGTTTATATTTCCGAAAATCTAGTAAAATCGGAACCCCAGTAATGAATTCGTGGTATTATTCCTGGTCACACATAGGTGCAAATTTGGCACACCAGAAATAAAACACTTTTTAGTCCGGAAGCGACCGAAAAGTCCAATTATATTTACTCAATATCACTACTTTATTGTCCTTGGATACATTTAATGCTTTTTTTCACTTGTTCTGGATCATAACATCTATATCCCATGATTGTGTATTTTTCACCATTTGTGAAGTTGACCCTTTGTTCTAAAGAGTTGTTTTATTTTTGAAATGTTTTTAAGGACTTCTGTTCTCAGAATTGTATTTTTGCTGAAAATAAATAAATTAGTTAAAAAATATCTTCTCAAATATATTATTAACTTCCCGTAGGGTAAGTTATAGGAATCGCAAAAAAAATTAAGCATGAACATTTTTATATATCTTTACGTTTCAAATGTTTCTCAATATTTTGGCATACCTTAGAAAGAACTGATGTATGTATGTGTATGCGTGCGTGTGCAGAAACAAATTTTTGTCGACGATTTCGCAAACACCGATTAACCGATTTGAATAATTCAAAAAACATCGATTCGTATTGATAAGGTAACGTGCTGATTAGTTTTTTGCAAAGGCAGGTCTAGCCGTTCCGAAGATAAGGGGCATAAAGTGCCAAAACGGTATCTCAGTTTTTAAGAGAACAGAGCATCCGATTTGTATTTACATTTTACTTGTATTAACAAGATGAAGAATTGATCAAATTTTCATAAGGGCAGGTCTAACGGTTTCGGAGATCTGATGAAAAAAGTAAAAAAAAATGCCATTCGACGGTCAAAAATGATCATTAGACATGTGCACATCAAATTATCAAATATTTTATAGAGGTTTTAACAATAAGTATAAATTTTGTTTACATTCCTATGGGTTTCGTACCAATGTTTATACGTTAGACGGCGTCGCGGCGCTTACGCGCTTCGATAATTCGTCTCTATTCAGTTAAAGCAGTACGATTGCTTTGAAAAAAAAGTTCAGAATTTCCAAAATATTTCAAAATAAATTTTTCTTCAAAAAGTTTTTTTTTCAAAGAAAAATTAATTTTTGTCAAAAATTTATAGTTTCTCATAAATCTAATTTAAATTTAAAGTTAATCTTTTTAAAAAAATAATAATTTTTATTACGGAAAGTTTCATCAATTTACCTTAAGGCACGATACCATGCACCCCACTGGTTTGTATATTAAAAACAGAGAAAATACTAAATGCCCATTGATACTGATATACAACTTTCGTAATTAATAGCCGGGGTCACCTCTTTCATAATTGATAGAATCACGAAATGTTGAAAAATAACTAAAATATTTTAAAAAAGATACATAATTGACAATCAAATCTTAATAAAAACAAATCCCGTACATCATTTTTATTTATCTCTCCGTTTACGTACATTTTTATTTTACTCCGGCAAGACCTGCCAATTATTATAGAATTAATTAAACCAATTATTAAAACCTATTTACATTCGAAGTACCTTTATTTATAGAAATTTTCATATCAGGTCCATAATTTGCAGTAGTTTTATTACAAAATTTAATTTAGCACCATAATTTTTCAATTGCTTTACTTACTTTTTATATATTTTTCCCACAATTGTATTAATACACTGATCGTTCTATACGAAACGATTGTTAAGGTTGCGAAACATTGTGCATTTTCGGCATGCATCGACACTTGCAGATATTAGGACCAATCATATTTGACTATTTAAAATCAGGTGGGCGATTCCATTATTATGATAAGGGGAGGACACATATATGACCTTGAAAATTTGTATGAATTTGACAATTGTAACACATTTGAAGGAATGCTTGCAGTGGATGGACGAAACCAATATTTGCTTCTCAGGGGAGGCCTTGTCAAATTATTTGAAATGTATATGAAGAAATTGCATAGATTGTACAATTATTCAGATTTTTGTAACTTGGAATTTGATAAAATTATTAGCTTGGCGAAACCACTATTTGCACATAAGAGGAGGTCTTATCATAAAATTTAAAATATGCAACAAGGAATAAGTTGCTTTTTACATATATTTTATCTTGTATAACATTGATGGAAATATAAAATAGAAGGCAGGTGTACTTTAAATAGAAAGGGCACTACTAATATTTGCACTCGGGGTGTTTTTGTTTTAAAAGACATCATTAAGAAATACAAAATTACTTCAAATTTACAATTCATCATATATGTCCTGGTCATTAGTTTCGTATTTAACAGTAATTAGTTTTATCGTTACAGATTAAATTGTTAAAATAAACGCGTAAGAGCTTATAAATATTTGACATAAAAAGTAAATAAACTAGTGGTGCATGGCATCGTGCCTTAATGCAACATGCTGGAACTTCCCGTACCGAAAACTAAATTAATATAAAAAACTTTGAAAAACTTTGATGAAATAGGATTTTTGAAAAATGTTGAAATTTTTGAAAGATAAGATTTTTTTATTTTGATTTTAGTTGAAAATCTTGAACATTTTTTTTAAGCAACCGTACTGCATAGCTGATTTGGAGTCGAAATATCAAAGCGCGTAAGCGCCGCGTGATCGTCTAACGTGTAAACTTTAGTACGGAGCTCATATAAATGCAAAGAAAATTCTTATATATTATAATATAAATAATATATTGCTGTTATATATTATAATCTATATAAAATATCTGATAATACGAAGTACATACGTCTAATGTTTATTTTTGAACGCCAAATGGCATTATTTTTTTACTTTTTTTATTGGATCTCCGGAGACGTTGGACCTGCCTTAACAAAAGTTTTGCCAGTTGTTCATTTTGTCAATACAAGTAAAATGTTTTCTGAATTATTTAAATCGGACGCTCTCAAAAATTTCAAACTATAAATACAGTTTTTGACACTTTTTGCCTCATATCTCCAAAACCGCTAGACCTGTTTTTGACAAAAAATAATCAGCACAGCTCTTTGTCAGTAGGAATTGATTTTTTTATGAATTAATTAAATCGGTTGATACGTGTTCTCAAAATCGTCGACGAAATTTTGTTTCCGAACACACACACATACACATACACATTTTTTCTAAGGTGTGCGAAAATATTCAGAAACTAATCAGCACATATCCTTATCAATAGGAATGGAATGCGTTATGAATTATTCCAATCGGTTGATCCGTGCAGCCAAAAATGTGGAAAAAAAAATTGTATCCATACATACGCGCGCACATACACACACACATGCATACATCCATTTTTTCTAAAGTATGCCAAAATGTTCGAAAACCATCAAAACGTGAAAATATGCAAAAATTTATATTTTAGATTGTTGGACAATAAAGATTTGTAATAATTTAATTTTGACCCCCTAATGTTATTTATTTACTTTTTCCCTGCAACCTCAAAACTGCTGGAACTGTTTTCGCAAAATTTTGATAAACGTTTTTTAAAACGTTTTCTTCCAAACGATTTATGTTGAAAGTTAAACCAATGTTGCAAGAATTTCAAATTTGTTGAGAAATTGACAAAAAATTGTATTCATACATCCATACACACACACATTCATTTTTCTAAGGTATGCCAAAGTGTCAAAAAACCATCAAAACGTAAAGATATGCAAAAATTTACATTTTCGATTTTTAGACGATTACAATAACCCTGCGAGAAGTTAATAATAATGATTTTTAATAATCATTTTCGACCACCAAATGTTATTTCTTAACTTTTTCTATGCATCCCCGAAAATTAGAACGATCTTTTTTGAACGATTTATATTGAACTTCAAACAAACGTGATTGCAAATTTGTTAGAAAATTAACAAAATATAATGCATTTTAAATTAATTTGCATATCAATAATCAGGTACATAACATGCTTATTGGGTGACCAAAAATGATTATTTGACGTTGCAAGAATTTCGAATTTGTTGAGAATTTTTTTTTTTTTTTTTTTTTTATTTATTATTTAATAGACGATCAGAAGACAAAGTTTCTATTAGCCTATGTGATAAATTATATTTGGCGTTTAGAGGTCTCCTCCATTGAAGAGATCCTCTGCTAGAATTATTCTATAGCTGTCTGTATATAATTTAATACTGCAGGTCCTTTGGCCATTTCTTCTTGAGTCTTCTTGTTTGAACCATTTTGTTGATAATTTGTATTTCAGCGTTCGAATGATCATCGATTTTGTTGTGATAAAAACAGCTCCGGGTCTTTATAAGTTGAGAAATTAACAAAAAAAATATTGTAAAAATAAAATATTGTTTTCATACATACATACAGACATATCCATTTTTTTAAGGCATGCAAAATGTTCAAAAACCTTCAAAACGCGAAGATATGCAAAAATTTTCATTTTAGATTTTTGGACGATTACTATAACCCTACGAAAAGTTAATAATAAAGATTTGTAGTAATCATTTTCGACCATCAAGTGTCATTTCTAAACTTTTTTTTTGTATCCCTGAAAAAGTAAGATCTGCTTTTGCAAAATTTTGATAAATTGTTCGTTAAAACGTTTTCTTTTAAACGATTTATATTGAAATTGAAAAACTCCTTGCAAGAATTTCAAATTTGTTGAGAAACTAACAAAAATAATGCATTTGAAATTTGCATGTCAATAATCAACTTCATAACATGCTTATTGGGTGACCAAAGATGATTATTTGACGTATACACAATTAGTTATTCCATCAATTTCCTCTATGGAAATTGTTAGTTCGATGCAATATTGAGAAATTGAAATAGTTCTGACTATGAGAATGCACGATGTATTTAGAACAGCACAATTCAATTATTGATTTCATTCAAAAATCCGAATGGACATATTTCATTCGTGATATGAATATTTCAACACTTTCGTGAAAAATTAATGTCTGTGCGTGAGTATATTGATTTTTGTTTATAAATATTGAAATATGTACGAATGATGCTCGAGGTATTACTTTCTGACATTTATCAATCATCCATTATAATAATAAGATAATAACAAAGTTAAGAATTTATGAATTTAAATGAATTAATTAAACAAATTTAAATGAATTATGAATAAAGAGATAAGCTATATAGATATACTAGATGACCCAACAAGACGTTGTCTTGTACCCACGTCAACAATTCAAAAGTTCCAAATTTATTATTATTATTATTATCCTATCTTATACTTTTTAATATCCTATTTGATGTCCTGCCTTTGTGATTCATTTATGATCTTAGCATAAGCAGTATAAGATATTCAAAAAAAAAATTACATAGAATCTGCAGTAAAAAAACAATATCACACTTGATTTTACCACACAACCTAATTGCTTCAGTAATTTAGTCTGTAATTTTCATAATATCTAAAGTACATTTTTCTTACTAATAATTTAATAAACATTATTGTTTTCATTCAAAACTTAGGTGAATTAATTTGTAAAATCTAGTTTATGTGAGCCCTCTTCAATCTAAGATCAACATGCTAAATATTCCATATCCAATGCCAAATAAATGAATTTTTGACACATAAAACGAAATTCTAAATAATTTTTTTTTTAAGTAGAAATATTTTTTATATACGTATATTTTATATGGTTAAATATTAAATATTTTTATATAGTTAAATAATTTAATAAAGTAAACCAAAATGCGACATGCATAAGTTTAAAAAAATAATGTGAATGCAATTTAAGACTTAATGCGTTATTTATTAAACTCAATTATATAATTTCATCTACCAAGCATATACTATTGACAGTATCTTTTATTACTTTAATTTCTGGCACATCTCAGCTGTTTTTCGGCAATAGTAATGTAGACATCACATTTTTCTTGTATATTATATTCTAATATTTTCTAGGCTCATAAACCGGTAAATTCAAACTTTAAGTGTATTGGCATTTGTAGCAGATGACCGTTCAAATGTTGTCAATGTCAAACAATGATAAGTGTTTTTTTGTAATTTTTGTCATTTATTTCTACATATTACTATAGTTCTATCGTTCATTAAATCTTAAAAATTTTGTTAGACAAACTCTAAGAAGAATTATCAAAATCCGAATAATCGTTTAGAAGTATCAAATCACACACCAGTACAGAAGAATTTTATATATAACAATAACATTCTTCGTGACAAAGCAATTTTTATATAAAGGTAATGATGCATGGCATTGTGCCTTAAGGCTAATTGCTGGAACTTCAATTAATTTGATATCCTCAGAATATTTTAAAATAATTATTATAAATACTGTAGAGTTCATCGTTGTATTTTATGAATCTAACATAAGTGCTTATATTTGGACGACGATCTTTCTATCTTTATCTGAAAGAACAAAAACAAAATGGACAAACACCATAATTACAAGCAATATTGATTCAGTTTGAATATTTTTATAATATTTATATAAATATTTTATTATTATACTATTAATTATACATAAATATAATGTATAATTTAGTATGCAAATTTATGAGGTTTTTTTGATTTTTTCCATATCATCATTGTTACTCCCACTCAAATTATAGAATCAAAATAGGATCACTAGAAGTGTTTGTCGTCATTTTTGTGAAAGATTCTTGCTTCCAAAGCATTCCACACTTGAGTTTCAATCTGTCTATTGACTATTTTAGTGCAAATTTATATTTAGATACAATAGAATGTGACCTTTGATTCAAAAATATATAACCTTTAAAGGTGATAAATATTCAAAGCCCACTTTTGAAATAAAAAAAAGAAACGATTCCATTCTTTATTCGTTATATTGGATGACAAACATATTCGTATAAAAGTTACATTATATCTAATAAATGTATGCAGTCATATGTGCGATGATTTGAAATAACCAAGTCTGAGCGAATTTTTATTTCTGAAAGCTATCATAATTTTGTAATATCGAATGACCATATATAAATGACTTCATAACCAAAAGTTCATTTTATATGGCTCCTAAACATGATATTTTTAGTACATATCAATTCAATAATTCAGTATTCAATTCAATTATTATTTCTAAAGTTATCATGGCATAATGTACTTCGATATATTCCAATTTCAAAATGTTCTTTCCATACCCATGTGATATTTTGATGCTTTATCTTTCTAAATTGATTAGTTATAGTACCAAGAGTTAATGTTCGAATTTTGATTTATTTATATAGATGCAAATTATTAATCAATCTTAAACAAATTTATATTAGTGCCGTTGCCAAGCAGTGCTCACATTTGTCATCTAATGAATTCAAATAATATCACAGTTTAATTTTTTTGTGAAATTTCAATTAAGTTCGAAGTTTATCTTTGGTCGGTATGGTTAAACTTTTTATAACAAAAACCTGTGCTTTATAAATTCAAATGTTTTGTTCGAAAAATGGAATAAAATATATAATAGTGAATAGAACACGTGCAACATAATATAATGAAACCATAGTACCGTGTAGAACAACGTTTATTTGTAAGATGAGAGATAATAAAATGTACATACATTGTAATAACAGAATAAAAAACATTTATTTTATAATCATGTATATATATATATATGTATATATATATATATATATATACATATATATATATATATATATATATATATATGTATATATATTTAATTATTCAAAAAACAATGCGTCGAAATAAAATAGGTTCAATTAAAATGGCACAGTTTGGGGAACAAAACTGACAAAAGTAACTGATCAAATTATATATTCCAACTAAGTTCCTACTCAAATAAATAAATTAAAAAAAAAACTATAAACCAAAATTTATGATTTTTGGCTTAGAAAACCAAACATGCAAATAAACTACATAATAGATCCTTAGGTGAAAAAGAAACTGTATGTAAATATGAATCCAAGAAATCAGAATTTAATGAAGCAAATACTCAGATTTACAGAAATTTCTTAAGTTTTGATAGTTTATAGGAAATAAGAATTTGTTTTTCCAGGCAGAATATGAAGAGATATAAAGATTCAGCCAATCCACATTTTATTAATGGTATTAAAAGTCTGTTCAAAGAAATATATATTCAATTCAATTCATAGGAATATATATACAGCATTGTTTTATATTGTTTACGGTTATAAGACCTATAAAAATCTTGATACATTCTCTTAAAGATATTGTGAAGTTTTTTCCAATACAGCAAAAATCACAATCATTGCAATTCCCTTCGTAAACTGATTGAACAATTTTATTTATAAGAATTCGTGATTTTGAAACAGAAAAAAAAGTATTATAGAATGTATTATTGAAATATTACAATTTCTTTGAAAAACCATTTTTTGAAAAGTGTGAAGAACAACATAAATATGGTAGAGAAATGATCCTTTTATATTTATTATGGAAAGAATAATCGTGAGATTAAATAATCTTCGCACCATTTAAATTAGAGACATTAACGTATAGAACTAGAGCCATATTTAATTATTATCAAAAAATCAGAATTAAAACTAAAATAAAATAAAAATTAAATTTAATTATTGTCAAGAAATCAGAACTAAAACTAAAATAAAATTACACTCGATGATATGAGCATTTTTACCTGCTTGTTTGGATAAATTAGCAGTTGTTCTCTTTAACTAATTTGACTTAAGCAATAAGAATTAATATTTGATATAGAAAGTAAAATTTTTGACCTTTACCAGAAGCTAATCAATATAATAATATATGTCAAAGTTATTAGTATAAAAATATTTGTAATTCTATCAGTTATAAGGCACTTAGAACACACGTTTAGGACGATGTATGATACTCCTTATTCTAAAATTTGATGAACTTTTATAATTAATCCACTTTTTGTAGGCCTATATCATTGTAGAATGTTGAATTAGTTTTTGAACTGTATTGCTACGTTAAGTTTTATTAGAACTTCAAAAAAATTACATACAAATTAATTTATTAAAATTAAATTATTTTTAACATTTACTTATAAAAAGATAGCATGACCGCTTCTTACCAAAAATTAATTAGCACTAATATCTTTTGAAGAGTTTTTCCAAAAACGTTGCAGAATTTTTTGAGAAAACATAGACGAAAATGTATGCACATATATGCTAATCTTAAAGAAACGGCTCAGCCGATCGTCTCACGAAACTAATACATACGAGTTGGTTTCTTTTACACTCTCATTTTACATATTTTTTTCAATGTCGGTGTCAAACGACTCAGAAAAAACTTAACATTATAAAAAGACAGAATTAGCAGATTCAATCTGGAAAAAGTAAAAAAAAACTACCGATGAGTACATTCAGAAGTTATAAATGGAAAACTATTTTAGGAAAAAGACTATGGCGAGCAAATTGTGACTATTGACAAATGGTTAAATTCTATCGTAATTTGCTCGCCATACTCTTTTTTTTCTGAAATAATATTCCACTTATGACCGAATTTAACCATTTGTAAATAGAGCAAATTGTGACTATTGACAAATGGTTAAATTCTGTCATGAAGTGGAATATTATTTTAGAAAAGAAAGAGCTACCATTTGTCAATAGTCACAATTTGCTCTATTTACAAATGGTTAAATCCTGGCTCAAACCACAGATACTTTTACAATTTTGGTATGAAGCGAATTATATTGACTTAAAACATGAAGTAAGCAAAGTGGCGAACTCACAAACTTATCCTTAAAAGTTAGAAGCTTATAGGTTACGTTAGAAGTTACAAATGTAAAAATGACAATCCACTGAATAATTTTACAGTTTGGTTCATCATTATTGATTTTGTTTATATTTTTACACTATTACCGACCGATATCACAAAAAACGTAGATAATGAATAAATATTTAATAAATGAATGAATATGAATCAATTACCACCAGCCCTCTGTCTATTTCTGGCACTCAACACCCGACACTCAAGACGCTTTAGTTCTGCCATTTCGTCCCCTCATTGCCACTTCTTGAAGAGACATCAAATTTTCTCGTGTCGCTACTTTATCATAATTAGAGCACTATAGACCTTAATTGGAAGAATATATTTGCAAGTATAATACACTCACATGATGGCATATGTTTCACTTATTATGTATATTATATTTGTGCTAGGCAAAATCGCATTTCTTTAACGTGGAGTACCTAATTTATTAGACCTTAATTACGAGTTGTACGTGTTCTGTAATTATGGTAATAAATATTATTACAATTTGTATTAATGTTTCTGTGTGACATATATCAGCGTAATTATATGCATTCATATTTTCATTCTTGAATTTATATAGGATATTATGGAAAATGAGAATGAATTATTCATCTGTTTATTTATGCCATGGATTTTATTATTTATATTTTAATTAATAATTTAACAACCATATTATTTTGTGAACATGATGGGGTAGAATGGTCACTAATTTTCGGAAACGTGCAGTAACTATTATCAAGCAATAATAAATATTACTAAAACTTTTTCCTAGCTTTTATAAACAAATAATAATTGTCTATAGTACCAAGTGTATAAATGTATTCAAAGTATTTTTTCTAATCGTTAGTCATATAAAAAAGTGATTTGTGCTGAATATTACTATTATTCAATAGTTTTTAATTCTTATGGAAGACTTTGATATAATTTGAATGCCCATTTTTTGTGCTTTTAGAATTTGACTTAACAACATTCAAATCACATGGTATAAATATTTCCTAAAAAAAGTACATACGTTTTTTTGAAATTTTTTGCTGAAAAGTTCTCATCAACATAATGCATTATTTTTACTCTGAAGAATTAAATTGTTTTTGGTACATCATTCAATGCGGTTTAAAACCTTCAAGATATATATCATATTTTTTCAAAATTTTTATAAATTATAAAAATATTATTAGCTATTGCTTTTAACCTATTACTAATATGCCCATACCAGGGCCAGGTATTAACTTGGATTAAAAAATAACTATAACTAACAAAATGGTTTATAACGACTTTTATTATTAGAAATATGTAAAACAACACATTATCATTTAATTATATGATATGAATGTAATATAACAATATAAAGTAAAACATATTTTTTAGACGGGCGGGCCGTTTTCTTGTAATCAAGTTTGAAAAAAAATTTCGACAATTTTTTTGATTATTTTTTAACGGTAGATATCATAGTCTTCTAGATCATACTAAAATATTACCACCCTACAACTCGTTTAGCTGTAAAAATTCGTCAAAGTTTGCAAAAATTGGTATCGTTTTTTTGGCATTTGTCGAAATTAGACTTTTTATCGACTTTTGCTCAAAAACGCCTGAACCGATTTCAGAAATTTAAAAGTCATTCGATGTATCTCAATGAGCGCTATAGTTTGTCAGTTTGCGAGACGATCTGCCGAGCCGTTTCTTTGTAATTTGTAAAAGAGTGTTGAACTTTTCATCTACATTTAAGCTCATTCTACCGAATCGATTTTAAACAATCAAAAACTGTTCGAAAGATATTAGTTGGGAATGATACTGATTAGTTTTAGGTGAAAATCTACCAAGCCGATTTCTTGTAATTAACTGTGCAAAAAAAAATTGAAGCTAATTTTTATGAAACTTTCTTTGGCGATGTATATGATGGTCTTATAGAACTTACTGAAATATTACGGCCTTACAACAAGTAATTTAATTTTAAAAATTCATGAAAGTTTGTAAAAATTAGTAGTTTTTTTTTACGTTCGTTAAAATTAAAATTAGAAGATTTACTTGGTATAACGATAGAAAGTTCGTTCGTTTTCAATTATATGTAATAAATTCACTCGGAATACTTCTTATCGCTCATAAATTGATTTATATTTTATTGATTAAGTCGATTATTTACATATATCGGGAAGTTCATGTAACAAGATACCTTTGAAATCTTTATTTTTTGTATTAAATTTGTCTTTCTCTATCCCTTCTGTATTTTGTCTAAGTAAAATTAGATTTTTTTCATCAGTTTTATCTTCACCTAAAATGGACTGAAATATATGTCACAACTGTACCCATAAAATTTGTCACAACCTTGCCCAACGCACACTTTGGAAATTAAATCTCTGGTATGACTGTACTAAATTACTGGTAACTACTAAATTTTAAATTACAGCAAAATATCAAACTAAGTTATCTATCCGTATACAATACAAGTTATTATTAAAATGAATCAACCATAGAATTTACTTTTGACTCTTTAAAAACAGTGCGGTCTACAGAATTCCACTCGCGAATTCCGAGATTTATAAGAATTTTGCCGCCGCAGCGAAGGCAATCGAGTGGAAAGGGTTATTGTAAGGCATTGACTTCAAGCAATGATGAAAAGTTGTTCAAACAAACATACCTTATCTTTCTCCCTTTGGACCTTATCTTGAAATCACTGTACTTTAGCGGTTATGACGACTACTCAGTGCCACCTCTTCCAATTATGGTGTCAAACAATTTAGAATTTTCTGAAAAGATGAGAAAACATAAAATCAGCAAATATGATTTTCTGGAAAAAATATAACAACCTTCTAGAAGTTATTACAGCTAAAAATGTCTGAGTAGAAACATTTAATGTAACTTGTTACAAGTTCAAGGTGTCTCAACGACCGTATTTTAATTTTTGTTCTAATTGTTGTTAAATTTCATAAATAATTTTATCCAATTAATGTAAATTAAATCACCCATTGAATAATCGATTATCAAGCTGTGCAGAAACTCAACGATATTATAATATAATGATTTTTTGATAAATTTGCGCGAACGAATCCGCATTAAATCATGGTGGTACATGCCAAGTTGAATGATTGATTGCTCGAATTATGGAAGCAATCTTCATTGAGTTTTGCATATACTTTTGATAAAAGCTTCTTTAATACCGATACGATACTAATACCCAGAAAATTCAATAGTGTACTGAATAGAGAGGAATCTGAGGAATTGATAGTATAAGAGATGTATCGGTACAAAAAACTTTTCTTATAAAATGTATTTGCTTGTGATATTTTCTAAATTGATATATAATTTGCAGACAAGGTCGAAGAGCGTGTTTTTACACTTTGTCGAGATTTTGACGTTGTCATCAAATCTAATGCAAACTTTATATACAGAAATAATTTTTTAATTCATAACTTGCCAACTTTCTGTTTTTCATTTGTTATAATTTTCATACATTATATATATATATATATATATATATATATATATATATATATTATGCGTAATTAAATTTGGTCTAACTCTTAATAGATTTAAAATTTTTGCTATAGATTTGTGCTATTATTTATTCCCCAGAATAAAATCAATTATTTAGCCAAATAGGCTAAAAAAATATGATATATATTATATATTTTGGTTATTCATTTTATAAAATTCAATAGGATAGGGCGAAGCACAAAGGTCCACTTTAAATTTGAGCAATTATATTTTTAAGAATCAAACATTGTCCTTGGATGGTTTCTTGGCAATTACGTAAAAAATATGAGAAATTTAAAAGAAATGGAATTTTTGATTAAGAAATTGCATGGAAAATATAATGAGTAGAATTTGAAAATAGTTAATTTGAAATCAAATATAATTAGAATCGTTGAATTGAATTTTAATAAAATTAGAAATAAGAAGAAAGCAAGAAAATATTATAATTGGAGAAGATCAGAATAAAGTTGAGTTGCATAAGGAAAAAATTTGAAGTAAGAATATGATAAAATTAGAAGAAGAAGAAATCAGTTAGAAGAACATTAAGATAAAATAAGATATAAATAAAACAAAGACAGTATAGAATATATGCAAGAAAATGTAGAATATGTAAAGATAATATAGTATATAAAGAAAAACTGAAATATAATGGGTGGCTAAATGCTAAAAAGCAAGGCCAAAAAATAATAACTAGTGGGGTGCATGGCATCGTGCCTTAAGGCATATTGCTGGAACTTTCCGTACTGTAATTAAAAATCTTGGTAAAGAACCCAAAATGTGTACACATTATTAAAATCTCTATGAAATATCTGGTAATTTGATGTACATATGTCCAATGAACATTCTTGACCGCCAAATGTTATTTTTTAAACTTATTTTTATTGACAGTCAATAACCGCTTGACCTGCCTTCCTATTAATCAGTTCTTCATCTTGTCAATACAAGTAAAATGTTCTTTGAATTATTAAAATCGGACGCTCCGTTCTCTTAAAAACTGTATTACCGTTTTTGTCACTTTTTGCTCCGTATCTTCGGAACGGCTGGACCTGTCTTCGCCAAAAGCTAATCAGCGCGTCTCCTTATCAATACAAATCGAATGTTTTTTGAATTATTCAAATCGGATGATCCGTCGACGAAAATTTGTATCTGCACACGCACACACACACGCACATACATCCATTTTTTCTAATTATAAGGCATGCCAAAATGTTCAGAAACGTGAAGATATATAAAAAATTTCATTTCATTTAGAACTTAAAAAATACCACCATTATTCAACTAATGTAAAATTTTAATTAATGGGCACATTTTTTTTAACATAACATTGTACATGATCTTGATTTAGTTTTCTGGTAGAAATATTCATCAGAAGAGTTGGAATAACGATAAATCTAATTTATATCTTGTAGAATTGCTTTTTTAACTTAATTTATTTTTTATTCACTATTTTTAATTTTACATCTTTGCTAGGGTAATGGTTGGAATGAGCCTTTTTACACGTGTAAACTTTATAGAGATTATATGGAAAATGGGTGAATCTAATCTAAAATTAACAGTACATTTTATGAAACAAATAAATAACTAATACGAGTGGTGGTGGACCTTTATACCCGCGGACGTTTAAACCACGCTCTTCCCTATTTTATATAATAAAACAGTAAAAAATGTAATAATAAAAGGTATATAAATTGATTAGAATTTTAGTATTTCATTTTATAAGACACATTCATGAACTTTTCCAGATTAGGATACAAAAAGATTGGTCGCTAAGTGTACTTCGAGTTCATACAACAAGCTTGGTTCTAACGTTACAACACTTTTCTTTTTCATTATAAATTCTCTATATAAAATGAAAGTTTTATTCAAACAAACTATATTATCAATTTAACACTTTACGAGTTTGCAAGTCCGTCGGAAAATAAAGAAATACTCGTATACCCACTTCACTGCAACGTATCGTAAGTGAAGCGCAAATATAAAGTTAAAATTCAATTTTCTCTGCAGCCAAATCCTATGAATAATATGTTAGACACAGACCGATAGTCTCTTGATATTATATATTCATTGAAAAAAAGCGATGCAATGCATCATTTGCCGCGAAACAAGAACTATTTAATTTGCAATTTCCATAGTCAATCAATCTTCAATATAGTCTCGATAGAATTACATATCGCAGGAGTTGAGTTTTGATGCTTTAAATAAGTTTAGTAAACTAAGGCAGATTGGAAAACAACGCATGAGAAAATGATTAAGTTGATCAATTTGAATAAATTGATAGAAGTGCGATGTTGGGATTTAAAAAAGTAAATTTCGCATAGAAACCATTGCATAAAGAATATATGCCCCTCATTTTACGAATTACCTAATACTATTAAACATTATTTCTGTTGTCAGATAATGTACATCATATACATTATATATGCAGTGATTAATGTTGTTATAAATTGGCTAATTACGTTAATCGAACATTTAATAAATAGATATCTTTGATTTCAATTTTTTTCCATTCGGATGCCGGCAAAATACGTATTAATTCAACCATTCGCGAGTGGAAAGGGTTTAGTCAATATTCTGCAACATTTTTATATACAAACTATGCAGAGTCCAGTCCACGAAGTGATAGTATTGATATCCTGAAAAATATTCAGAATAAAAAATCTCACGTTTGGTAAAATTATGTTGGTTATTGTGGTTAACTTCTATTAATTTTGTTTAACCGTAACCGTGAATATTATTTTTTGTTCTACATTAACCCCAAGTTTTCAAGAATTAAGGCGAGCTATGAATTTTGTTAAACTATGAAAATCGACATTGAGAGGTCCTTCTTCAAGTAAAATTTATTGTAATTAAGGATTTCATCAATCAGGATTGTAAAATAAAGATTGAGAATTTCAAAAAATAAAAATGTAACCAAATTTACCTGTATAGTAGCTATTCCTCATTCTGTATTTAGATTAATTGCAACACTAGAGAAACTGGAAATGAAGGTAGTATACAAATAATAGGTTATCAAATATCTCCCTTCCGCCTTTTTGTATTATAAACCAATAGCAAAAAAGCGGAAGGGAGATATTTGATAACCTAATATACCATGCAAAGGCTTTTCATCATAAAATCATCAAATCAATTATGTTAGCTATTAATGAATTTCTGTATCATTTTCTGCTTTAACTGCTCATTTAGAAGTACTCTATGCGCAATTTCAATGAGTTTGTCAACAAAAGCCACAAATCACAAATAAAAACCACAAACTACATAACGTAAATTTATAATAGTGATATTTGTTGCAAAAAATGTATCATATGTACAACAACTTCGTACAGCATTTAATTCTCAGATTACGAAAAACTCTGAGTTTTATTTGTGCCAAACATAAATTTGTATATGCAATATTATCAAATAAGTCAGATGCAATAAAATATCTTATAATATAAAGCCTTCTACATTAGTTCAATTTTAGAAGTTGGATTGTAATATATGCAAATTCATACATCATATATCTTTTTTGTCAAATTTAAAATATTTTTCAAACAATGCTTCTAATGTTTGCTATTAGAAGTATCATTCTTTTTATACATACCAATTATTACCAATCTTGATGTAATTTATGTCGCGAATACAAAACATTGTAATTTAAATGATAAAACAATATTTCTACAACCTCGGAAAGTTCATACTACTTCTCATATTTTAAGCTATAACACGGACAAAAATGCATTCTCCTGAGAAATAAATCAGCGCTATTCGATTTTTATAATGATGTATTCAATAAGCTGCTTAGGACGCATCGCCTCTACTCTGACATCATTTTTGAATATACAAATTCTCATTATAAAATATGTCAAGAGGAATCAATTTTGTAAAATCTTGGAATATATGCATTTTAATTGGTGTATTTATTGGCTACTGTTATAGATGACCTATACCTACCACAAGATTTCGTAAACAAATTCCTTGTTGCGTCCAACTAAATATCGAGGAGTAGTATAGGATTGACGACTATACTCGTCAATACACACAATTGTGGCAATTCTTCATGATAAGTATAATCGTCAGTCATTGTCAACTCGTTAAGCAAACAGTATGATTTTTAATTGAAGCTATGCTCATTTGAAATTATGGAATCAATTCTTCGGTAAAATAGACTGTAACATAGGGTTGTTATGGCAACGCTATGTTACGCTTTTTTTCCATATAAAATCCACAAAAAGATTGTTATCATAACTGAATCCTTTTGCTATGCATTTATAATAGCACAAAATCAGTTTATATGACTTTCACGCTTCACTCTCAAATTTGCCCCGTAGTTGTGCTCATCGATGCAATTATTCCGCCCAAAGGTCCCAAAAAGAAAATCAGAATTACCAACTTACAACAAATTACTTATATATAAGGCGGTGATCAAACCCGTGTGGACCTACGGAATTCAACTTTGGGGCACTGCTTAAAAGAGCAATTTAAACATAATACAACGTGCACAAAACAAATTCCTGCGTCAAATATTAACGCTTCTCGCTATACGCCAACATGGATTCTCCACAAAGACACAGGCATATCTACAATTTAAGAATATATATCAATGTTGACCATTAATTATAAGAACAGAATAGACGCTCATCCTAACCAACTAGCAAGTCATTTAAACCAGAAAGGCCAGCCGACCAGACTTAAAAGAAAAATACCTGGAGACCTAATATAGTTCAATTAACTATAATACTTTAATTTGACTACAATTTTTTTTTTTTGTTTTTAGTTTTTTTTTATTATATAAGCTGTAGTAAATACGCCAACGGGGGTATCTACTAATTTGTGAACAACTAATTGTCAGAATACTCCGCTCAATGTAATTATATATACAGATTGCAGAATAAAATTAAAATTAAAAAAAAATATTTAAGTAAAGTTATGTTTTATGTGCAAAAGACTTGATTGCACATATTATTTAGACAGTATTTACTACCATTTAATATGGAGAAAAACGTTATATAGCTGTCTATTTTACCGTAGAGTTGACCCCTATATGTATCTTTCCTCTAAATTTATAAAATATTAAGCAATAATACGCTACAATGTTTAAATTTTATTACCATATGGAATATTCCAAAGCCATTTTTCATCCTGTCAGTTCAGCAAATTATTTAATTTAATGACATATTTGTTCCAGTCGTAAAGTCGCTTTATTTCTTGTTGTACTATAAAATTTCGACTACCGAAATATCTGAATCATGTCGTCACTTGTTTTACGGGTTCCAATAAAGATTTGAAAGGTATTCTCTGTTTTACGTTGTAACTGCGTCTGCAATAAAACACCGACTATTAAGAAAAATTCAATCTCACATCTTTGTATCGTTCTTTATGACCTAGAGTAGCTGCCGGAGGATTTGTGTTATTCGATAAGCTACTATAGGGAATGAAATACTATTTGATTTTTCTTTGTCAACATTGCAAGAAACAAAATAACATTATTGACAAGGATCATTCTTGTATGGGTACTTCTTGTCAAAGAAAGGAAATATGTTTTACACACTGCGATTATGGACTGATTTTTGTATTATTTTTGAATATGAGCTTAGTGGTAGCAAAATCGATCGGACTTGGACTAGCCCAAACTAGTTCCGGGATCGCGATCTTGATCCCCAGACAAGCTTGATGTCACGCAGTTTTAATGTCTATCTTTCACTTGAGGTTATAGATCTCAAAAAGGATCTCAAGATTAAATTGCCAGACGGTGGTATATCTGCATTAATAATAAAAATGTCAACAATTACTCCGAGTGTAATTAATTAGTCACAACTGGATTGGTCAACTACTGGGTTGCCATCCATACAAAAAATCCATATAATAACGTCAAAACATTTACTAAATGTCTCAGTATAACAAATTATAATTAAAACAATCAGAACTCTATAAGCTGTTGGTTAAGGACTTATGACTACTTATTTTATGAGAGGCAATCCATCGATTTACCATTCTCTTAAGTGTGGAATATTTTTGATATTAGCTCTTACGTCTAATAGTTAACATATGATTGGATGTTGCAGCTATGTCCACGAAGGACGATTTCCACTTGGAATTATAGTGTGATCTATAACCCCAAGTGGAAATTTGACATCAAAGCTGCCTGATGTCGGGCTACGGCGGTAGCGGGAATCGAACCAGCGAACCTGGGAAAAGTTGCTGCTAGCCCACGCTCTAACCGATATCGCCACCGCTGGCCCTAATTAGAAGTATAACAAAATTTTTTTTGAATAGCAACCAGATCATTATGAGCAGTGTTATTAAATTTTCCTTCAACAATATCGCTTCGTCTTAAAGTCTATCCTGTCCATACTTAATATACGCCGTATTATAATTTTTCCATTTCTGATGATTTTTTTTAATTTGATGTAGCAATGTCGACAAAATTCCATCTTCATTTGGCAATATATTTGAAATTTCTATTTTCGAGTGAAAGTCAACTATTGCTTGTCGTCAGGCTTTTAGTGGAGGTCATCAAACCTGTAATTTTGATGGTGTAAGGACCTTGTGACTCTTAGAAAAGTTTTATGGCATCAAATTTAGTTAGTTTATCAACTATTCAAAGTTTGCTTTTGCTAGAAAATCCGATTTGATACATTTATGTTTTTCAACGTTTCAAACCATTCTGAATACTTCAGCTCCAAAATTGGAAAAAGCATTTGTGTTTATGAATATGAGAGTCGCAATAATTGACTTTTAGGCGACATTTTTTTCAGAACCAACTTACCCAATTTCAAAAATTTAAAAGTCATTCGATGCATGGGCTCGCCCGTAGGTAAGCGGTTAAGAGCGACAGGGCTTGTTTCAGAGGTCCCGGGTTCGATTCCCACTTCGAGCAGCCTGTTGTCAGGCAACATTGACAACGATTTTCACTTGGAAATATAGATAGCAATATGTTTCCAAGTGAAAATAGCCCTCACCGGGCATTGTTGCACCATACTTGCCCTATTACAGAGATTGTAATAAAAATTTATCATACAGAAATATGACAACTTTTTGGGTTGCCATCTATAATAAAACAAACGTAGTTTGTAAGATACTATTCACAACAACTCATAGAACACATAAGTTCTGATCGCTGTTCAAATAAAATTATAAAAAATTATAAAATTATAAAATTATAAAAAATTCGATGCATCTTTTTCTTGAATAACATTCATTATATTAGCGACATAAACGACCAAGCCTGTTTGTGTTAAATTCTTTTGACAATTTTGATAACACTTTTCATGATGAATAACTTTTCAAGGTCATAAAGATTAACATATTTAAGTATCATAAGCTAATCGCGAGTGGAGTAATTTTAAAAAATCATCAAAAATTGGAATAAAGGCTAAATATTTTGTAGTGTTAACCTTTTGTCGGCGTTTTAAAAAAACGGTTAAACCGGCTCTTGAAATTTGAAAACCATTCGAAAAATCGCGATTAGTCAGCCGAATCTTCAAAATTTGCAAAAATCTTCAATTTTAAGCGCATTTTGAAAATTACGAAAACGTTCAAAATATATTAGTTGGAAATGCAACCAATTTGGATGAAGTACCATTTTGATATAGTTTATTATTGCTATTTATCAAATATTTGCGAAAAGAATAAACTGTGCTCATGTATAATATTGTCGTACTACGTTTATCATAAACCAGAATTTTCAAGAAAAAAATCTAATTTTTCGATTTTCAGAAAAAAAAGATTTTTTTTACTTCAAGGCATTACTAGCTTTTATCTATAAAATCAAAATATATAAATACAATTGTTATTAAAGTCCAATTATACAAACAAAATTATTTTAATTACTGAACCTAAAATAAATACTATCATGTGTGACAAAAATAAATAATAAACACAATGTGGATTTAATTAAACCAACCCAACTTTAATCATTTTCCTCGGTTCACCTTGTTTACCTATTTGTGATTTCGACTACCTGTTGGCCAGGTCGGGTGTTCCCTTATCACGCAAATAATTTTACGGATCATGCTTTGACCATTTCGACGTTTTATCATCAAAACTTGGCATTAATGATGACTTTTCAAGCACTAATATCACATATGTGCAATAAACCCGTCGCCGTTAAATATTTGCCGAGCCATTAAATGTTTATCTGGAGTTTTATGTATGTTTATTCGCAGGTCGTTTTGTGGTCAACGGTCGTATCTAATAAAGGAACATTTAAGGGAATTGTTAAACATTTCCCTGTGATAGATTCCTACATAAAAGGCTTACAAGGGACAAATGTCACTCGGTTCCTTTATCGTATTCTTAAACTGTCTGATTAATGTGTCTCCCCGTTTTATCCTGCCGAGATTTGACTTTGCATAGTCTAATTTAATTTCTGGTACGGTTTAGGCGATTTACATTCACGCTCTGATTCATTTGGGTCGCATTAATTAATTAATTAACCGGTGAATGAGATGGCTTAGTAATACAATTTTACCGCTATATTGGACATTTGAACACAAAATATTGAAACATAATATTAATTTAATTTATTACTCAAACTCACATAGTTAATATATTTTTGGAATATTGGAAGCCAGTAAGTTTAAAACTCCAGTAATTAATATTTTATATTTTTGACACTGGATATGTTATCTTTTAGCAATTTGGGTATGGTATCCACAATAAAGCATTATTACCATGAAAAAGTAGGAGAAAGGGTTTTCAATAAAATGCTGAATACGAATTTCAAAATAATCGTAATGAAATGTAGGAGTAAATTGATTAAAATCTGCTAAAGCCTAAAATTTTGATTTTTTGGGGCCTATGATATTATTACAAAAATTTACTTATTATGATCATAAGCCTTATATATTGAAAATTTAAATTATTTTTAAATTAAACTTCTTGAATATTTAAAACTGAAAAAAATGTTGTTTGAGTTTTGAATTTTTTTTTGAAAATTTTGAATTTTTCACAAAGCATTTCATTGCGCTGCGTAGCTATTTCAGTCTAACGGTTTGAACATTATAAATCCTGGTACGGAATCTATAGAAATGTAAAAATAACATCTTTTACTTTTTTGTAAAATCTTTATAGAATATTTGATAATTTGATATGCATATGCCAAATGATCACT
This sequence comes from Ctenocephalides felis, assembly GCF_003426905.1. Taxonomy (NCBI): domain Eukaryota; kingdom Metazoa; phylum Arthropoda; class Insecta; order Siphonaptera; family Pulicidae; genus Ctenocephalides; species Ctenocephalides felis. The sequence goes on from NW_020537324.1 coordinate 26,345,160, forward strand.
TTTGATAGCCAAATGGCATTTTTTAAACTATTTTTATTAAGCCTTGAAAACCCCTAGACCTGTCTTAAAAAAGTATAATCGGATCTTTATTTCGACAATATAAGTAAAATTAAAGTGATCTGTTCTCTTGATAACTGCACTGCATTTATTGCACTTTTGCCCCGTATCTTCCAAACAGCTGGACCTGTCTTTGCTAAAAACTAACCAGCACATCTCGCCTCGCACCATCAATATGATATCAAATGTTCGAAATCCGAAATCGGATGATCCGTGCTCTCGAAATCGTCAATGAAAATGTGTATCCGCATATACTTACATCCATACAAATACGTCTTTTTTTGCTGGAGTCTGTTCAGATGTTCAAAAACCTTCGAAACGTAAATTTTTGCATCAATTTCATTTTTTTATTTTTTGCGATTACTCTAACTACGGGAAGTTAAAAATATTAAATATTCCAAAATCAAAATCAAAAATTTCGTCGTTTTCGTTAAATTAGGAAAGCTAAGCAAACAATTCATTATTTGCTTTTATTTTATATTAAATTATCGTAATACGAATATCATTTTAATAAAAAACTATCCTTCATTTTGTACTTTATATCATTTATAATTATGCTATTATTCACTTATGTTATTAGATTTTATATTATTTAGCAGTAGCAACAGATATTGTAATTAAAAAAAAAATCATTGAGAAAAGATTTTACTTCATCTTGAACAAACCTCACTATAATATCTAAAATTAAGAATTCTTACACTTAAGACTTTGTGAAGTAATACTATTAATATGTATATAAATTTTAGCAATACAATAAAGCAAGATTTACAGAAATTACATCATGAAAGCATTTTCTAGTTTATTTCATATTGAATAAAATATTTTCTCATATGAAACTCTTGTTTCATGTGCAGAGACTCCCTGTCATTTTATTGCAAGGTATTTCCTGGTAGTAAAGTTTAAGTAAAATATTTACCTGGACTCGAGAGTCGTTTCATAATGTTTTATTCAGAATTTAGAAACTGACAAGTGGAATGCCTGCTTTTGGCATCAGATATAGTGAAGATTTTACTACATCTACCATCTACCAACCTTAAAATTTATGGCTAATATTTTTTTTCCGTATATTCCATATCTTTTTAATTCGTTCAATTAGTATTGCAAACCAGCTATTAAATAAAAATATTTTTCAAATAACTTGTAAAAAAAATAATCACAAACATCCTTGGCATGGACCATAGATAACAATATTCTGCACATTCGTACTTATTATGTAATAATTAGAAACTTTAATTTCTTCAACTATTTTTTATTAATTTAATTCTTTTTCTGTTTTTTTCACGATTCAATCTGCCACCGATCCAATTTACAACATTTTGCTAATATATTAGGTTGTCAAATATCTCCCTTCCGCTTTTTTGCTCTTGGTTTATAATACAAAAAGGCGGAAGGGAGATATTTGACAACCTAATATCAAAATTGTGTTTATTAGAATAATATTAATCACCATTTCAATGTATCTGTTAAATCTTTTTTTGCTAATTTTAGTCTGAAAATCAATGTTTATTATAAAAATTGTAGTTCGGATCACATAATAATTAGGATTAGCATTTGCGTCCCAGCACTTATACTAAAAAAAAATCTTTTAGATTAGGAATATATTTTAATAGTTTACCTCAAAGATACTCATTTCGTTGCTTATTAAAAGATTTAATTAATGTTATCAAAATAATCTAGTATTTCAACAATATTATCAATAGTTCTAATAACTACTAATGACATTAATAAGTTATTAATATTTTCTCATTGAATGTAATATTGATTCATTAAAACAGCCACTTTCCTCCATCTTTGTCTCTTACAGATGATTACTTCAATTTTATTGCTGTAATTTGTTCCAAGGAAATATCTCCACGCAGACTATTAAATTTTATTTTCAGTATCCCATTTAATAAACTTATTTATTTCTATATTTAATCTGCAGATTAAAATTGATTACATGAATTATTGTCAGGCGCACATAATAGTATAGAAGTAATTAGGATTAGTCTTCGCTTCGTCCGCGATTTAATTCCAGAGATGATCTTTTAGAATACCTCAAAGACATCCATTTATTAAAAGCGTTTTGTCGGGAAAATGAAAAGCACGGACTGCAGCACAATGGCATTGTGTAATATTTAATATTTTACAAGACATTAATGTTAACTGGTCCTTAAGTATAATCTACTTGTGACACTGAGAAGGATATCACACGGAGGAGGTCCTTGGCGCATACATCGTTGGGGATTATAAGGAGCAGTTTTGTGTCAAATGAATTACGGTGCCTGTAAATAATGTTCCATATAGAAACTTTGTATAATAGTACATTTGCATTCGGGCGTGCAAATTCAGATGAATATTCATATAACTACACATGCTCTAGATGTATTTACGTAAGTGTTTTGAACTAGTTTTGTGCTCACGGCTGTTTTCGCAAACTTTTCATTCGCAATCTATTTACATTCACTAATATTATGAGAACATTCGTACAGTCGAATAAATTTTTGAAAGCCTTTATGTATATATATAAATACATATATATATATATATATATATATATATATATATATATAGTATAAATATGAATACTATTACTTTGAAAATTGTTGATTTATTTGTAAGACCAAATAACATTTACTGTATATGCATATTCATGCACGCGAATAAAACTTTTGTACTATCAAATTTGTCGTGACGTTACAATATAATTATATTTTGACACTATATGACAAATAAAATAACAAATGAAAAGAAACAGCTAGTCACAAAAAAGAAGATTCCAAGAAGATTCACCATTTTAATTTAAATTTTATAAGGATTTTTTAGAATAATGCGCTGTGGTTTAGATAAATTCTGGATATAAATGTGTATTTTTAAACATAATAAATTTGTAGTTGAAAGTGGCATTTTGCCTTAAGGCAAGTTGCAAAAACTTCCCAACAGGTGTAATAACTGTTCTTATCAATCTAAATTGGGATTTAGACATTTAGATGAAATTTTACAAAGTAACGGCTTCGCAGATCGTTGCCCAAAGCTCACAGACGCTAGTTCTCATCAAGATACATCGAATGGTTTTCAAATTATTGAAATCGATCCAGCAGTTTTTGAGAAAACTTTGATTTAAGAATGTCGTCGATGTGGAAAAAATCTATTCACATACGAAAAAACATAAAATTAGCAAATCGGATTTTTTAAACATAAAGTTCTCCTTCGGTCAGTTAAAACAAATCAACATATACTACTTCAAAAATCTTGCTTTAGTAGGTATTTCTGTTAACTTTCTTACAATCAGACTCATTGTTTCTTTAAAGATAATCATTACAAATGAGATAAATACACTTGTGTTCGGAAAATGTAGGCTATTTCAGAGGTTATAAAAATAAAACTATTGAATCTAACTTAAAAATGCATCACTACACCTTATAAAGCAATTAAACGAAATATACTTGATAATTATACTTAGGTAACGTAAAAAGAACAACCGTGCTCAAAATAAAAATACTAGCAACAAATAAATTACTTTTGTTATAAAATTAACAATGTTGAGCGAAGTCGCTCAACTCAAGCCTATGGCTGGTTACACATCTTTTGTCTATTTATATTTTTTGGAATGAAGATCTCACATCTTTTGCTCTCTACTTTCTGTGTTAATTTTTTTTTAACTTTATTGTTTTTTTTATATTGGCCGTAGAATTTTTTAGTCGCAGACTTTTAAGCCCTCAGTATATCAAAATAATACTTGAATTGATTCTCTTACATTTTTTCTATATATAGGTTCAAAGGTGAGCTAGCACCAACTAGTCCCGGATTCGCTGGTTCGATTCCCGCTACCACCATAGCCCTACATCAGGCAACTTTGATGTCAAATTTCCACTTGAGGTTATACATCTCAAATATAGCTTCAAGTGAAAATCGCCTCTTGTTGATATAGTTGCATATATACAATAAAAATGTCAGCAAATACTTCAACTAGTGGGTTGCCATCCATTCAATAATCCACATATATAAAGTCAAAACAATTACTAAATGTCCTATGTTTGACAGATTGTAATTAAAATATATTAAAAAAACTATAAAATATAGGTGCTCGAATCTGATTTATTCAAGTGCATATAGAATATATATGCCACATCCTACTGAACAAATATTTGATCATTATTCGTGTTTTTTTTTCAATTTCGTACTTTCATGGGAATATGTATATAGGTACGTCGTCGTACTTGAATATGCATCTGCAAGTATCCACTTCAGTTCGATGTGATACTTTATTGTTGCAGAAACGGAAATTGTGTGGATTTCACATTCGAGCTTATGATATCGACACAATGCGCGTTCCTCCGTCTTCACATTTCCATATGAAATGGGAGTTTTCAATAAAAATGTTTGCGATACGCGTTTCGCGCAGCATCTCTGAATAAAAGATGAATCCTAGCTCATTTCTAGACCCCAGAATGCACTATTTATCCTTAAACTAACGGTGTCGATGTATGAGAGAGGAGATGAAGTTCTTTCAATTGCATGTACAGAATTCTTGTTATTTTTTGCTGCTGTTGCGAATAAATTTACGATTGGTTTGTTGTTCTAGTTCTTTGTTTTCGAATAACAAAATATTATTTATCTAATATCATATTGTTTTTCAACGAATGAAATAGATTGTTATCATCGTTATTAATTGAATAGCAATCAACTATTTTCATCGTCGGTGTTCTTCTATGAGTTGTGATGTATTCCTGCTATATATTTATAAAATCCTATAAAGGGGATTGGTTTAAGAAATTCTTTACCTTAAGAAACCTATTATTTGTTTTGCATTCTATTTAAGAGAATTTTATATGACTATAAAATGGTAAATTGTGATTAAAAGAGATCACCAATCTACGTGTATTCCAATAGTTGTATTGATGTATTAAATTATTTAGAATAATGTATGCTACATTTTGAAAAACAATATTTAAATATATAGATTATTTTAAAAATCTGATTATTAACTCGAGAATAAAATATTTTGCATATTTTCACGTTATGAAGGTTTCTAAACATTTTGGCATGCATTAGAAAATGAATGTGTGTGTGTATGTATGTATGGATACAATTTTTTGTCCACGATTTTGCGCGCACTGAGCAACCGATTTAAATAATTGAAAAAAACTTTGGACTCCTGCCGATGCGGAGACGTGCTGATTAGTTTTTGGCAAAGACAGGTACCGGCGTTTTGGAGAAACGGAGCTAAATATGCAAAAATGGTCGTTTTTCAGAGAACCGTGCATCGATTTAAATGATCAAAAAAACATTTTGCTTGGGTTGACAGTTTGAAGAAACGATTAGAAAACCTTTAATATTTCTCTACTGTTTAATTACAAAACAAGATGTTCCTGAAATTTGCCTTAAGGCATGATATCATGCACCACTAGTTCATGCTTTCAAATTCTCGATCCTTCTGGCCGTTCCAATTCCACCCATTTTTGAAAATTCTATATATTTCGAAATATATTAGTTAAGAATTGTGCTGATTAGTTGTTGGTGAAGAAACATATTTTTTATAAATTTTAATGAAATATTGTCTGATAATAACATTCTTATAGTTACAGAAATTCATCAGAGTTTCCAATAATGTGCAATGTAAAAAAATTAATTTTATCTTTACAATTTTAAAAGTTTCTAATTCTCAATTCTTATTGAATAAAAGTTTTATATACATACCGAAAAAAATTTGAGACATGCCTCAAAGCAAAATTTTACTTACATCTAGTTCACTAATTTTGTTTGTAACAAAATAGTATCTATGTATAATATTCGGTACTTCAGTGAACGTTAGAGGAAATATCTTATCAATAAAATTTTCAAAATCAAAGCAATGAAATCTCTCTCAATATTCTACTGATAAATAATAAGATATTTAAAATAATCAAAAACATTTTTACTATTCAAAAATTACTTAATAGTAAATTACTTTTTCAATTCTATTACTAATATTATCTCAAATTGTCTCAGTTCTTGTTCTCCCAGACACATGAAAATCATCCAAATTATTCGTTTAATCCGCTGTTATCCATTATTACAAATAAAACGTTAGTCTTCGGACGGCGTTAATAAGAAATTCGGATAAATATTATATGTCTCCAGCCGTGAATGTCATGACAGTTACAAATAAAATAGCCATCAATAAACAGTTCTAGTTCGTTTTGGCAAATTGCCTGCCATTACTCCAAATTCTTGGCATTAAGTACCGTTCGTTCTTTCGACGTTACGGCGATTCTAGCCTGTGAGCCGACAAATATTTTAGAAAATATCTCACCAGAGATTTGGGTAACTTAATTGAAACATTTCTTTGAGGTTTAATTCAAATGCCGAATATTTAGCAATTAACTTTGAAGAATTTGTATATTACGAACATAGCTAGAATATATTTAAAATATATTTAATTTTCCGCGGAAAAGGTTAATGCTCTCATACAAAAAATATAATACCCTAATTTTATGTTTCCTGGACGTTTTAAGTCTATCTTAATTGATTTACACAACAATTGGTAAAAGTACGTGTATCGGGTAAAAGTAAGTATGTGTTTACCATAGGGTAAGATATAGTAATCGAAAAAAAATCAAAAATGAAATTTTTCTATCTATCTTTATGTTTTAGTAGTTTCTGAACATTTTGGCGTACGCTAAAAAATGGGTGTATGTGTGTGTGTGTGTGTGTGCGGATATAAATTTTTGTCGACGATTTCGGGAACACGGATCAATCGATTTGAATAATTAAAAAAAAAAATTCGATACGGGGTAAAAAGAGCCAAAATAGTAATTTAGTTTTTGAGAGAACACAGCGTCCTATTTGAATAATTCAACAAACATTTTACTTGTACTGACAAAATGAAATACAGTTTAAATTTTTACGAGGGCAGGTCTAGCGGTTTCAGAAATTGAGTAAAAAAAGTAAAAAAATGCCATTTGGCGGTCAAAAATGATCATTAGACATATGCACATTAATTTATCAGATATTTTGATTACATTTTTATGGGTTTCATATTAATATTTATCTGTTAGACTTTGACGCGGCGCATACGCGCTTTGATATTTATTCTTTAAACAGCCACACAGCACGATTGCTTTGAATATTACCAAAAATTTTGAAATTTTTTCAAAGTATAAAAAACATACAATTTTTGTCTTTTTTTTAAATGTAAATTCTCAAAAATCTCTTTTTTTCTGAGTTTCCAAAAAAATTTAAAGGCTTTTTAAAAATTTTAATTTTCTTTACGGGAAGATCCAGCAATCCAGCAAGGACGATGCCATGCACCATTATAGTTTTACTTCAAATAAAATAATAATATTATTTATCCAATTTCAGTCTAACGGTTTGGTAATAATTCGAATTGGATACTGAAATATCACAATTATTCTTGCTTTTAAATAATCTAACATATTTTAAAGTTTTAAGCGTAACATGGTGTGATAAAATAAAGTTAATGAAGAAGAAAAATATAATAATTATTTATAAAGTATTGCAAAAATAATATAAAATGATGCCAATAAAATATATTTTCAAAAACTGAGGGGCAACACATTTGCGAATTGAAAAAAATTATTAAATAGCGTTTTGCCTTCAAAACCGAGTCAGAATTTTCGGCGAAAACATGAATGAACTTTTTTTACTTTTTTGCATCCTTGCATGATAATTATAAAATATGGTTCGATACCCGCCTCGGTCAGCCTAATATCAAGCAATAGTGATATCGATTTATCACTTGGAAATATAAATATATTGCTGCATCAGTATACAATATTTCACCATAAAATAAATTGCAATGATAAAATTCATCACATAGAGATAAGGCAAATCGTCGGGTAAAACCTAGGTAATTAATTAAAAGTCAAATCATCGCAACAGCTTATAGAAACCTTAATTTCTTATAGCTGTTCAGGTAATTAAGAACAATATCATGAATTACATTATTGCAAATATATTTACGATGAAATACTATGATTATACTATTTATTATTTAATTATTTATCGATAAATACCAGCTCTTCGTCTACTACAGACAGCCGAAAAAAATGCTTCACTATTTTTTGCGTTGCCCAAATCACTTAATCCTATATTCGTTTCCATTCATTCATTACTAACGAATTACGTATAAATTACATGAGCTGCAATTTATATTAAAACGTTATTTTTAGTAATCAAATATTTGAATTTTTTATGATATATAATCGTGATTTGGAATAAAATTAAAGCCTGTTTATTGAAAAATACACGAAAATGTTGTTTCATATCGATAATTGAAATTTATTTAATTATAGAAATATACTTTGATTGGCTATTTTAAAAATGTAATTATATTTTAAATTTTGGTATTATATCATTCACATAAAAACATTAATACCTTGATTTTTACAGTTTGTTTTATGTTTTAATGGATATTATATATGCGTATTGAATTGCAGCTATAATGCAATTACGTATAAATTATATGAGCAGCAATTTATATTTTAATTTTATTTTTAGTAATCAAATATTTGAGCTTTCATCAAATTAGATACTCAAATATTTTAATTGTACTGCATTCTGATTGCTATTTAAAATAAAACTAATAAAACTAGCTGTAAGTGGAATTCTGTCTTGAGGCATTTATGGCATCGTGCCTTAAGGCAAATTGCTGGAACTTCCCGTACCGAAATGTTCGAGGAATACTGAATGTTTTCAAATAGATTATTATAAATATTGTAACATTGTCTAATATTTATGAGAATTATATAAACTGAATTGCAGAGTTGAAAATATTTGTAAAGTATATTAGAACTATAGCCAGAATTAAAAATAAAATCTGAAATATTTTTGATAAAATTAAAAAAAAAAAAAAAAAAAAAAAAAAAAAAAAAAATTGAACAAAATTTTTTTTTCCAAAATCAATTATTTTGTTAAGACAAGCAGAAAGTTCTTTGAATCATTTAAATCGGACGCTTAGTTCTCTCAAAAACTGCCATTTTTTACATATTTAGCTCCATATCTTCGAAATGGCTGGGCCTGCCTTTGCCAAAAACTAATAAGCACTTCTCCCAATCATTACTAATTGAATGCTTTTTAGATCATTCAAATCAGATACTCCGTTCTCTCAAAAATTCGATTTCTATTTTCTGCACTCTTTGCTCCGTATCTCCGAAACGGCTGGACCTGCCTTTGCCAAAAACTAATCAGCTCTTTTCCCTATCAATAGGAATCGAATGTTTTTTGAACCATTCAAATCGGTTGATCCGTGCGCCCTAAAACGTGACTGGAAATTTGTATCCATACATACATACACACACACACACACACACACACACACACACACACACACACACACATCCATTTTTTCTGAGGTATGCCAAAACGTTCAAAAACCTTCAAAACGTCGAGAAATGTTAAAATTTTCAATTCCGATTTTCGGCCCATTACAATAACTTACCCTACGGGAAGTTAAAAATAAATGAAATAAAATAATCATGATTTGGCATCAAATTAAAGTTATCATGTTAACTTTGAAAAAAAATATGAAAAAGTTTCATATTAGAGATTAAAATAATTCAATAAACAGATTAATAATCGATTATGTTATATATGCTATAAACTTATAAACTAAACTATAACTACTATATACTATACTAATAATACTAATATACTATACTAACAATATAAACTATAAACTAAATAAAAAATACTTTGTTTAACCCGTTTATATCTACCACTTTAGCTTAATAAAGTACTTAAATTAAATTTCGCGCAATTTATTTATTGGCTCAATAAAAATTAGTTAAATTATTAAAAAACTAAATCTTTGATTAAAAAAAAACATGTCTAATCTCAGCAGCATTACTAAATTTGATGGATCAACTTTGCTTATTATCAATAAATTTTTCACAATCTTTTGTAACAATTTTTTCAATGCTAATAGTTTAAGTTCAAATTTTATTCTTATATGGTCCATTTATATTGAAGTTCAATAATATATTTGTGTGATTTTTTGAAATCACAAATGTCTGATAAATAGTTTCTCAATTAAAAGGTTAATTGAATCTAATCCCGGAAACATTAGTAAATTTGTCATTGTTGCTAAAAATATCGCCTAATATCGAAAAATGTATCAAACATTTGCAATAAATTTTCTTTCATGTTATATTTTTCCTCCTCATATTAAATTAGCAGCACTCCTATATCAAAAAAAATACATTCAAATCACGTTCATGTAATTTTTTCTATCTGTAATAATTTCTAAATTAATTAAGGTTTTTTATGACTTGTAAGTCCAATGTGAAAACGCAAAAAATATTTCTTATATATTGTGTAAAGAAATTTTTCTTAATTTATATATTAACTCACTTCACATTATTTTTCTTAACGATGTCACACTATTAATTATCAATATTTTATTTATACTAGCATGAAAAATTTTGTTTGCTTATGAAAAAAAATCTTCAAAACAAGTTTGCAAATGATAAATATGCGTATAGGAAAAGTCACAAAATGCAGGGTGAGAATTTATGGCTGATACGTTAACTGATTTTGTCACATTATGGGTGTACATTATTTTCGTTTAAAAATATTTATATTGAGAACGTGCCGTCATAAATTTTGATCGCGATTTTTATCACCGTACTATTTTGTATATCATCACCTAAAGGTTTTTTGTAGGTCTTCAGGGATTCTCTGTGCTGCGACAATGTTATATACAGATGCTATATATCATGTGCTTTTTGATATTCATCGAACTCGATGGAATAAATGATTTTCAAATAGATTTACAATTGTCAGCATTGAATTGGCAATCGCTTTTGAAGTTTCAATTCTCTTCAAACTTTGCGTCTGCAGTAACTCAAATTTTGGTAGAATTATTGTCAATAATAATGAAGAATAATATTGGACAAAATAGCAATCAAAACCTTACGTCCTATAAGCTGTTGGGCTGAAACTTCTCCTTACTACGTATTTTTTAGATGGTAATCCAATGGTTAATTCATTCAAATTTGATGATTTCATAATTAGAATTTATCTACTAGAGCTGACTTTTTATTGGTGCCGGGTATGGGCTATTTTCACTTGGAAACATATTGCTATCTTTATTTCCAAGTGAAAATCGTTGTCACTGCCGCCTGACAACAGGCTGCTCGAAGTGGGTATCGAACCCGGTACATCTGAATCAAATCGCTCTTAACCGCTTATCTACGGGCGAGCCAATATAATTAATAGCGAAAAAATTACAGACACCAGTCGGAAATTTCAGTTCTAAAACTACAATATTAATTTATTATACAGATTATACCAAAATTAGTCCAAAATTGTTTTTAACTTCAAATTTCCATTCGGTGTAACAGTTTTTACCAAATTGTTCATGAGATCTAAAGAATATAAAAAAATGTTTTAAATTCAGTTTATAAATTAATCAAAAACAAAGCAATGACAACACTAAATCTAACATACCAAGCTTTCAGAATAATAATGGTCAATCTCAAATTGGAAATAAGATGGTTGAAAATAAGTATATTGAGCTTGAGATTTGGCTTTGATTGAGCATTCGGACAGATTTTTTTATTAGAGATTGAGATATTATTTACATTGATCAACTACTTTTTTATACTATGTACTAATTTTTTAATTCAATACAATCTGATTTGTTTGAAAAAAAAAAGGTTTCCAAATAACATTCTTATGATTAGATATAAATTACAAATCTTTTAATTTCACCAATAAAGAGTATTAACAGTCCATCGCGTAATTGAATACACAAGAGTCCAAGAAATAAAAAATACAATAAATCCTACCAAATTATTCTTTACAAATTGAAATATTATTCATTTTAAACCAATCCACAAAAGCCCAGAAAGCATTGAAATATTATTCATTTTAAACCAATCCACAAAAGTTCAGAAAATACAATAAATTCTACCTAATTATTTTTCACAAATTAAAATATTATTCCTCTTAAACCAAATCACAACAGTCCAAAGAAATACACACTAGTCCAAGTTTAAAAAATACAATAAATCCTACCAAAATATTTTTCACAAATTGAAATATTATTCATGTTAAACTAATCCAAAATAATCCAAGAAAATACACACTAGTCCTAGTCCAAAAAATACAATAAATCTTACCAAATTATTCTTCACAAATTAAAATATTATATATGTTGAAGCAATAATAATATCTGTTTGTTGAACACATGACTTCCAGTGTAAATTTATGAATGAATAAAGAATAAATTATATTTTTCTTTAAGAATGTGTATTTTTGTAATTGTTAATAAACTAAATAATATTGCTTGATTTAAAGTTTTTATAATAAAAAATAGGGTAGTATATTTATACACATAAGATAATATAACCATCGAATTAATATTATTACCCATAAGATAATATCATGATAAAAAAACAAAAAAAAAACGTTGGAAGTAATATTAAAAAAAACAAACTACTATATATCAGATATTCAAAATTTACAACAACAAAGTTATTAAAAAGATTTTGATAATAATAGTAGCAAAAAAAAAATAGGTAAATGATTACAATGAAAATTTTGAAGAACCACATTTCACGCAAACAAATGTTCTTATATATAATAACATAGACTTAAATAATATGAAACGTGTTCACATGTAGTACATATGCCAGATAAAATATTGATACTTTCTCTTCACTATATATCAAAATCATGCACAAAATTGATTTTACGAAAAAGGGTTTTGTGTTTGTTTGAATCATTAATCATAAAATATTAAACTTTAAACGTACTGTACTATTTCATTATTATAGGACTACATTTATCGAGTAATGAAATATTTTTGATATCACTATTGAATAAATCTTTGTTATTTTTCCTACGGTCAGCCCTAAATTGGAAATCGTCCCGGGGATTCAGTTCGCTAAGTGGGTTGACAAGTATTCAGGGGGCATAACATTTTCGGATTACACCCGCGAGAGCCGGGAAAGCTGCTCAGGGATAATCGTCATTAGCCAAAGTTTTTGTTTTGTGGTATTCAGCACAAAGGCCGACAAACATCGATACAAAGTTCAGGTGCTTTGTGAGACGAACTCTAAACTATTCCGAACTGGCGCTTTAAAGTTCGAGAGGCGGCGACGGTTACAAGAACATCCATCATTAAGGCATGGGGTTAACATTAACATGTTATAAGAATGGAATTTGTTTATCGTATGTAGAATATTTTTCTTTTTGAAACTTTATTTGTTCTTTATATCATTTACAAATTTAAAAAAAATGGGAACCAATTTTGTTAAATATGTACTAGGATCAAGTAAACAGAACAGAGAATTTCGGTAAAATTAATGTACAAAATTGAATAATCTGCAACTGTTTCTCGCATTTTGATGCTTAGAGCAAATCGATATACCTCTGCGTTACTCATAAATAAATATATTTATTTGTTATTGATTTACTCACAAATTAATATATTGATATAATGTCATTCAAGTCGATTTTTTACACATATCGGGAAGTTCATGCAACTTGCCTTAAGTCAAATACGACTTACAACCAATTTGTATTAGCTTTTTTTATTCTATTTACATATTTCAGTTAAATCTAGCCTTGTCTCCGTACAAAAAATACGATGAAAAAATAGTTCTACTGATAATTTGTTATAAGTTTGATACTTATCCTAGGCAACTTAAAATCGAGCAGCAGTGATATCAAAATTGAACCTATTGGGGTCATTTATCTCAAATATGAAAAGAAATGAAAATAGCCTTTTGGTGCTATTGTTACATTATATATAGGGGGAAGTCCCGTAACACCGGACCGCACCAAGCACCGTACACTTCATTTAACACGCATTATTTAAGCGAGTATAAAGCTTTTAATTTCAAAATACAAGTAAAAGGGGTACTGGAAGCACACTTCCAGTGGTACAGGATAACGCGTCAAGCCTCGCCTGTGACACACACGGCCACGGCGGGAGCAACCCTTTGTTGTTTTAGGCACAAAATCACGGCGTCACCTAAATATCAATGGAAATAATTCTAGTGTATTCATGCATTTATATTTGAGTGGCATTCAAAGATAAAAGTAGTACTTGATTGTTATCCGTAAAATGGTAGAATATTATTAGATCTTTTAAAAATTTTTAGTAGGTACCACCAAATGAACCAAAATGTCTGTCCCTTAGCACCGAACACTAAGTCGTCCTTAGCGCCGGACAGTAAACATATTGATATTTCTTGTGAGAATTGATGTAATTTGTTCTAGTTATTTAATTTTGTTCTGTATGAGTGCTAACTGTCACTAGATACGCGCATCCTTCGTATTTCCTAGTCAAAGAATGAAAATCTTATGATGAATGCTCCAGCTGAGAGCATCGGTGTGGCCTAGCCAAAAGGGTGGATAATTAGTGATTTTTTTTGCAATATCTAAGAATATTCGTCAAACACAAATGTGTAGAAGTTTGATACAAGAACATCCATCATTAAGGCATGGGGTTAACAGGGGGTAACATGGGGCCAGAGTGTGGAGATGGCTAGATATGTGATCAATGCTGGTTATTTTGAAATGCCCGGTACTAGGTGCCAGTTTGTAAAATCATATTTTTTGTTACCAAAGTTTGATTGATAGTATTATTTATTTTTAACTTTGTTATCTAACATTAGTAAAATATTTTTTTATTTATTTATAAATAACCTTAGTTGTCCGGCACTCGAGTACTTCCCCCTACTATCAAAATGTTCATCTGATAAATAATGGTTTAATCATTGGATTGCAGTCTATTAAAACTTTACGCTAAAAATTAATTCTGATTGCTGTTCGAAGGTCTATGTATGATTAAGTTTCACGAGAATAAAACAGAATAAGATAATCCTAATATAGGAAGTTTACTATAGCAGATTAATGTTTTATTACGTTATAAATATAACACTAAAACTGCTAATTTATTTAGCTTCTGCCGACAATGAATTCCGCTTACGCGATCATTATTTCAGTATCGAATTTCACTATAATTTTAGTTCGGAATCTACGCACGCAAAAGTTCGCTATGAAATGCATTTATAATTACATGTATAAATTATTATTATACATAGAAGGTAAATTATGACTAATTATGCTCAATAGCACGTCGTGGTACCCTACGATAGATAAATTCAATAAATTTGCGCTATCGGAGGATTATTAGTTAACCAAAAGTGCTCAGTGGTCATTTATCATGATGGAGTTTGATTTAAAACTATTGGCGGATTGGAAAAGCGAATGTAAAACACGCGAAAACTTCGAATGATATATTAACGTTTTTGAATACACTATTTATGCAATCAATTTTAAATTAATAACTGTTATCAATCTTTTAATATATAGCTATATCACAAATTGTCACACAAACATATGCACTTGAAATAAATATATGAAAAGTACTCATATATGCATATGCACATATAAGTACTAGTTTGCAATTGTAAATATGCCCCTATGTATTATATGGTATTTGTTAGTCCACGAATACACTATATGAAATTTTAATATTTTGCAATATCATATAGCATAATGCCATTGCTGATAGATTGAATAAACAGTCAATCACAACCATGATATATTTGCCTGAAATGTAAACTGGACCCAATAATTGGAATCAGCAGCCTCCATCGTAATTGCTGACCATTAATAATTTATTGGATGTTTTAGATTTGTGGTGAAACCACAATCAAATCGTATTGTAAATACCTGTATGCTATGAATACTAAATGATAACTAACAATTGTTTTTTTTTATTTGCAGGTAAGCACATGTTCAAATTCAGATAAATCTCCTTGTGGTAAGAATTAATTATAAGAATGTATAATCTATTTTAATTTACATTTCAACGTTACTTATTTTTAACATTAAATTAAAATAAGTATTTGTAGTTTTTATTGACATTTACGAGTATTTCATATTCAGTAAAACCGTTCGAAATCAAAATTTTTAAAAAGAAACCTAAAATTAACTATAAAATATTATCTTAGTTTTGCATTGACTTTAAGGAATATATTGAATTTAGCCGAGGTAGATGTTCTCTATTGTTGGTTTACTTTCAAACAATTGCGGAATTTTGTAGAATTCCTAAGTTGTAGTGAAAGTAAATAACTAGAAATTTATAAGTTCTTAGAGAGCGCAGTTCAAACGACTCATAAACAATTCATTTTTTTTTAGTTTGGTGAGAAGTTTGAATTTCGTCCATAACAGAAATGTACAGAAGAATGTGTTTGCATACAGTATATTTCGTTTTACACTGAAATACTGAAACTATTGTTGGCGAATAAATATTTATACATATATATGTACAAGCTGTGTATAGAATGTATGTAGTTCAAACTTCAAAGTATTAAATAATAAATTGATATTTGTCATTCACTACAATATGCATTATTCGACGTGAATGCAGTTATTAATTTATTATTTAAAACTATATATTTAGTATTCGTTTCCCATTCGGAATGTAACTCAAACTTCTTTTAAGATACTATTCCATGAGAGAAATAGCTTATAAATTCCGTTTTTATAATTTAAACAACGTTGTGAATATTTTAGTTTTGAACATTTCACTTTTGTCATAATTCAATTTAACTAGTTGTCTGTGGAGAGTTCGCACAATTTTACTCGTCAAATTCGAGCAATGACGAGTATATTCGTCAATTACAGAATAAGTTGCGTTGGTAAGACATCGGGTGTAAAGGAAGAATTTATATTACACAATTTGAAATTTCATAACTAAATTTTACTTATTATCCCACTGGAATATTATAGCTAATATAGAACTATATTTGATCCTTCATATAAAATGAAGATCTAATTCTAAATTATAGTCACGTGGCTTGTAGAATATAATTGTGATTGTGATTTTGATTGCCATTCAATATATATTAAAAAAGTTCTTATGTGACTAACGTAGGCACATATTATATGTGATTTAAGTTTATAAAAGAATACATTCAACGATATATAAGTAATCCAAAAATCTTTAAATATTACAAAAAACATTAAAGATAAATCTATATAGATAAATGGGTCATCTAATACCATCTAATTTTTTTTATTGGTGGCAATTTAGATTTTTTTGGCAGTCATTTAAAAGTTAGGCATACATTTGAATGAAATAATTTTTCATTATTAGCCGAAAGAATTATACTTCCAAATAAAAAAGAAATTTGAGATTGAGAAAATATTTAGTAGTTGTTTTTATAGCATTTTCAAAATAAAGTTATCCGATGAACCTTATAATTTCTGTTCTGTATTTTGTACTTGCTATCGTACAAAATTTACGTGTTGGATTAATTTAATTCAATTATTTTAAATGCATGTGCTATAAGTATGCATAAACTTGTGTTGATTAGGTTTTGTGCAATCTAAAACATTATTTTCTAAATAAACAGTTCAAAATCCAATTCGAATCTTCAATTCTAATCTATTAAGTATTGATGAAAATTCTACAGTATCATATTATTTCAAACTTAACTTTATTTTCTTGGCTGTATCATATTGTGATCGTACATAACTCACATTAGAAATTGTTTCACAAAGTGGGCTTTAGGCTCCGAAAACGATTAATTTTTTGTATAGTGGGTAAATAGAACATCTACCTACCCAATAAACCAAATATTTAATATATACTGAAAATACAGATTTTTTGCATGAAAAATAAACATTGCGTGCAGATTTGTACTGGTTTCTTTAACCAGTAAAAATTTGAATTCATTTACGTATAAATGATTTTATTAGTTAGATAAAATGTATTTATTTTATTATCACAATTACTCAATGTCTATATAGACAGTTTGTAATTAAAAAAAAACTAGTGGCGTGTATGGCATCGTGCCTTAAGGCAAATTGCTGGAACTTCCCGTACTGTAACGAAATGTTCGAGGAATACTGAATGTTTTCAAATAGATTATTAATAATATTGTGACATTGTCTAATATTTATAAGAATTATATAAACTGAATTGCAAAGTTGAAATTATTTGTTTGAAGTATATTAGAACTATAGTCAGATTTAAGAATAAAATCTGAATTATTTTCGATATTCAAAAAAAATGTTTTGAACAAAAAAGTTGAAACAATTTTTTTTTTACCAAAATCAATTATTTTGTTACGACAAGCAGAAAATTCTTTGAATCATTTAAATCGGACGCTTAGTTCTTTCAAAAACTGCCATTTTTTACATATTTAGCACCGTATCTTCGAAATGGCTGGGCCTGCCTTTGCCAAAAACTAATAAACACTTCTCCCCATTATTACTAATTGAATTTTTTTAGATCATTCAAATCCGATACTCCGTTCTCTCAAAACTAGACTTCTATTTTCTGCTCTTTTTGCTCCGTATCTGCAAAACGGCTGGACCTGCCTTTGCCAAAAACTAATAAGCTCTTCTCCCTATCAATAAGAATCAAATGTTTTTTAAACCATTCAAATCGGTTGATCTGTGCGTTCAAAAACGTGACTGGAAATTTGTATCCATACATACATACACACACACACATCCATTTTTTCTGAGGTATGCCAAAATGTTCAGAAACCTCCAAAACGTCGAGAAATGTAAAAATTTTCAATTTCAATTTTCGGCCCATTACAATAACTTACCCCCTTAAGTACAGTCGAACCTGGTTTTGATCCAAAATGTCTATTTAAATAGCAATATTTGTCACTGTTTCATACACATGACAATAATTCTGTAACTCTTTCATGTCGAGTATACTCGTCGACCACAATTAACTGCTCTAGATATTGACCCAGAACCAAGTTTTACCAATAAAAAAAACTCAAACAACTACTGGTAAATCCATTGAAAGCTCAGAAAGTTCAACAAACTCATATCATCCCCGTCTGTACCTCCGATATGATTCCTGTGTAACTACATAATTATGTGCTCGAGTTTTCGATGCGATACCCGAGATTGGATAATTACAGGCAGCTCCCTGTATTTTTAACCTAGATATCAGTATCAGTAACGCGTCATAAATTTGCTCTGCGGCGCTAAGTTTGCCTGCGAATACTCGCGGACGTCCGGAATGAGTAAAAATGTTTATGAATAGGGTTTTCTGTTCTTCTGCATGCAACGTAGAGCTGTCACGCCTTTGGGAAATAATTACCGTTCGCACGGGAACAATGGTTTTGTATTCAATTTAACCTGATTCTGTTGTGTTGCTTATAGAAAATTAATACTGAACGAAACACCCTCGACGTCAATTTGATTTGCGGACGATTTTGGCTTTGTCGCTGTTGTGAGGTATACGATAAAATCAAAACTATGTCACCGACATTGACAACTGTGATATCAATGAAATTAATTGTAACATTTATGTATATATAGGGAGGCCTTAAGGTAAGATGACCATATTTTAACTTCCAGTAGGGTAAGTTATAGTAATCACAAAAAATCGAAAATGTATGTGTGTGTATGCGGATACAAATTTTCGTCGACGATTTCGGGAACACCGATCAACTGATTTGAATAATTCAAAAAAATATTCGATTCGTATTGATAATGAGAGGTGTTGATTAGTTTTTGGCGAAGGCAAGTCTAGCCGTGCCGAAGACACGGGGCAAAAAGTGCCAAAACGGTGAATCAGTTTTTAAGAGAACGGAGCGTCCGACGTCTAGCGGTTATGGACTCTCAATAAAAATAATTTAAAAAAATGTCATTTCGCGCGTCAAAAATGTTTATTGGACATCAAATTATCAGATATTTTACAGATATTTAATAATGTTTACACATTTTGTGTAAATCTTTTGGGTTCCGTACCAAGTTTTGTAATTACGATACGGGAAATTCTAGAAATTTACCTTGAGGCACGATGACATGCACCCCACTAGTTTTAAGTCAAAAACGGGACAGCAATTTTTACTGGAGTAAGTTTACCAAATAACTTAAATATAATACTGGAATAACAAAAATTTATTTAAGGATGCAATAAAAAAGGTTTTGTTATTGAATTAATTTGCTTTAAATCAGAATTACGAACTTCTGGTGAGAACTTTACAATTCGATTATACGTTATTATGTATATACTCTTTTTAACCTATGATGGTTCTTATCTTATATTTTTATCGATATTTTTTTTGGCTTCTGAGTCCTATATAAAATTCTGTTTAATTCTCAATTCTCATAATTAACTTGAAAAATTAGCAGTTGTGCCAGATAGTCAAATAGTTAGTTTTCCTATTCTTGAAAAATTCATTTTAAATGTATTAATGTGAGAGATTGTTTTATGCTGCCGTTGGAAAGTTGTATTCGGCATTGCATATAAAAGTAAACCTATACTTTTTGAAAACCAGAGACAATCCGGGACTAAAAATCTAAATCCGGGTTTTAGAAAATTTTGGGACACGAGGTAAAAATCCGGGACGAGAAGTCACCTTACTTAAAGGTCCTTGGTAGATAGGTTCTACACCGATATCTCAATAATAAGTAAACTTTTACCAATAATATTCAAAAGTAGAGGGCAAAAAATGTATAAGCAGCCAATTCCTTAAATAAAACCATTGCTATCAGGAGAAGAACGACTGTTTGTAAAAATTTATAACTGAAGTATTTTTTGTTGTTAGTTTTTTCATCTTGAGCACTGTTGTTTAGTTTGCCAGACCTTTATATAAATAATAAAATTTTAGGTTTACGTTATTTCATTGTTTTATAAAATTTACTGTGATTTTTAAGTTAGATTTAACAGTTTTTTATATAACCTTTACAAAAGTTAACATATGGGTGAGCTAAAAAGGACCAACTGAACTCTTATGCTCTTAAAGGTTAACAAATAATAGTAACTAAAAATGTAATTTGAGATAATAAAAAATAATTTTGCAGAGGGAAGTTAAATAAGTAGTTGTTCCATTTTTACTATAGAATATTTCTGACCAAATACCAGATGAAGGTTATATAAAGTGTTATCTCTCTAAAGATGCACCCATTAAATTTATATTTTTATTGGTTGAAGGCAGTTGAAGGTAGCTATTATTTTGTAAAAAAAATTCAAAATTAAAATATAATATTGGACCTGTTTGCCCTTGGCCATTCCAATATACCTCGCCTATGGAGTGAAAGAGACCAGATGACAAAAAAACAGCAAAGAACACATTTCTACAATGATGAATTAGCTGGTAGTTTTACTGAACATAGTCATATAGTTGTTTGTGTGAAATGTGTTATTTTATTTGTTGTGATTTAATTGATTTACTTTTCAAAGTATAATTGCTAATAGTAAAATTGGACCTTTGTGAGCCGCCCGAACGCAAGTTTTATAGATAAAAAATAATACAAAACGAATCAACATTAATATATTCTATATATATTCAATGGAAAATTGGCAAATTAAGAAACATTATGCAAACACAATTTAATGCCATCGTATAATATATAATAAATAAAACCATGATACTTTCATCCAAACCCAATGTATACGAAGTATATTCTGACATACTATACCAAAAAACAATGTCGATAATTTTCAGAAAATCAAATATGGCAGAATTATTTTGGTATATAAAATAACAAATAACGAAAAAACATTAAATATATATCAACAAATAACATAAGCAAAATAGCAAATGGAAAATTGCAAAAGACATTAAGCAAACACAATCAATGCCATCGTAATAATATATTAATAAATAAAACCATGATACTTTCATCCATACCCAATATATACGAAGTATATTCTGACATACTGTACCAAAAAACAATGTCGATAGATTTTCAGAAAATCAAATATTGGCAGAAATATTTTGGTATATTGTTCTGTTCTTCTTTTGTTCTGATGTTGTTTCTTAATAATGTAAATACATTTGAAAGATCACATTACATATATTTTGCACATTGACTTTCAAAATGTGAATTTATAAATAAATAACTTTCTTCATATTTGCATTGCTACATTAGCACATACACGATATGTAAAATATTGACAATGTGCTGAAATGTCAGAAGTCAAAATCGAGAAGTTTTTTATATCAATTTGTTTACTGGTTAGTCACCATCAATTTATGGAAGCGAACTTTAAATTGCAATTTGACATGTAGAATGTAGAGCATGATCGTTTGACTTTTAATTTAAACAAATACGTAAAATATAGATGAGAATAGTCACCAACTTTTTGATTACTTGTTTAGTGTTTTCGAAAAACCGGTACAACAGAATAAAATTTAAATTAGCCAATGACTTTATGTAATTATTTTGATTTTTTTTACTAAGGTATAGCTTCATAGAAACAATCGTGCTTGAAACCAAAAAGGGCAACGAAAAAAAATCTTTCTGTCAATCTTTGGCAACACAATTGCAATGTCGCCCTATTTAAGGCGACTGAAAACACATATTTGTCCTCTTCTTTAGAATAGTGTCACAAAAATTATCCACATTTTACT
>NW_020537324.1:26368556-26393166 GCF_003426905.1 Ctenocephalides felis
CCAAAATGTCTATTTAAATAGCATAATTTGTCACTGTTTTCATACACATGACAATAATTCTGTAACTCTTTCATGTCGAGTATACTCGTCGACCACAATTAACTGCTCTAGATTTGACCCAGAACCAAGTTTTACCAATAAAAAACTCAAACAACTACTGGTAAATCCATTGAAAGCTCAGAAAGTTCAACAAACTCATATCATCCCCGTCTGTACCTCCGATATGATTCCTGTGTAACTACATAATTATGTGCTCGAGTTTTCGATGCGATACCCGAGATTGGATAATTACAGGCAGCTCCCTGTATTTTTTAACCTAGATATCAGTAACGCGTCATAAATTTGCTCTGCGGCGCTAAGTTTGCCTGCGAATACTCGCGGACGTCCGGAATGAGTAAAAATGTTTATGAATAGGGTTTTCTGTTCTTCTGCATGCAACGTAGAGCTGTCACGCCTTTGGGAAATAATTACCGTTCGCACGGGAACAATGGTTTTGTATTCAATTTAACCTGATTCTGTTGTGTTGCTTATAGAAAATTAATACTGAACGAAACACCCTCGACGTCAATTTGATTTGCGGACGATTTTGGCTTTGTCGCTGTTGTGAGGTATACGATAAAATCAAAACTATGTCACCGACATTGACAACTGTGATATCAATGAAATTAATTGTAACATTTATGTATATATAGGGAGGCCTTAAGGTAAGATGACCATATTTTTAACTTCCAGTAGGGTAAGTTATAGTAATCACAAAAAATCGAAAATGTATGTGTGTGTATGCGGATACAAATTTTCGTCGACGATTTCGGGAACACCGATCAACTGATTTGAATAATTCAAAAAAATATTCGATTCGTATTGATAATGAGAGGTGTTGATTAGTTTTTGGCGAAGGCAAGTCTAGCCGTGCCGAAGACACGGGGCAAAAAGTGCCAAAAACGGTGAATCAGTTTTTAAGAGAACGGAGCGTCCGACGTCTAGCGGTTATGGACTCTCAATAAAAATAATTTAAAAAAAATGTCATTTCGCGGTCAAAAATGTTTATTGGACATCAAATTATCAGATATTTTACAGATATTTAATAATGTTTACACATTTTGTGTAAATCTTTTGGGTTCCGTACCAAGTTTTGTAATTACGATACGGGAAATTCTAGAAATTTACCTTGAGGCACGATGACATGCACCCCACTAGTTTTAAGTCAAAAACGGGACAGCAATTTTTACTGGAGTAAGTTTACCAAATAACTTAAATATAATACTGGAATAACAAAAATATTATTTAAGGATGCAATAAAAAGGTTTTGTTATTGAATTAATTTGCTTTTAAATCAGAATTACGAACTTCTGGTGAGAACTTTACAATTCGATTATACGTTATTATGTATATACTCTTTTTTAACCTATGATGGTTCTTATCTTATATTTTTATCGATATTTTTTTTGGCTTCTGAGTCCTATATAAAATTCTGTTTAATTCTCAATTCTCATAATTAACTTGAAAAATTAGCAGTTGTGCCAGATAGTCAAATAGTTAGTTTTCCTATTCTTGAAAAATTCATTTTAAATGTATTAATGTGAGAGATTGTTTTATGCTGCCGTTGGAAAGTTGTATTCGGCATTGCATATAAAAGTAAACCTATACTTTTTGAAAACCAGAGACAATCCGGGACTAAAAATCTAAATCCGGGTTTTAGAAAATTTTGGGACACGAGGTAAAAATCCGGGACGAGAAGTCACCTTACTTAAAGGTCCTTGGTAGATAGGTTCTACACCGATATCTCAATAATAAGTAAACTTTTACCAATAATATTCAAAAGTAGAGGGCAAAAAATGTATAAGCAGCCAATTCCTTAAATAAAAACCATTGCTATCAGGAGAAGAACGACTGTTTGTAAAAATTTATAACTGAAGTATTTTTTGTTGTTAGTTTTTTCATCTTGAGCACTGTTGTTTAGTTTGCCAGACCTTTATATAAATAATAAAATTTTAGGTTTACGTTATTTCATTGTTTTATAAAATTTACTGTGATTTTTAAGTTAGATTTAACAGTTTTTTATATAACCTTTACAAAAGTTAACATATGGGTGAGCTAAAAAGGACCAACTGAACTCTTATGCTCTTAAAGGTTAACAAATAATAGTAACTAAAAATGTAATTTGAGATAATAAAAAATAATTTTGCAGAGGGAAGTTAAATAAGTAGTTGTTCCATTTTTACTATAGAATATTTCTGACCAAATACCAGATGAAGGTTATATAAAGTGTTATCTCTCTAAAGATGCACCCATTAAATTTATATTTTTATTGGTTGAAGGCAGTTGAAGGTAGCTATTATTTTGTAAAAAAAATTCAAAATTAAAATATAATATTGGACCTGTTTGCCCCTTGGCCATTCCAATATACCTCGCCTATGGAGTGAAAGAGACCAGATGACAAAAAAACAGCAAAGAACACATTTCTACAATGATGAATTAGCTGGTAGTTTTACTGAACATAGTCATATAGTTGTTTGTGTGAAATGTGTTATTTTATTTGTTGTGATTTAATTGATTTACTTTTCAAAGTATAATTGCTAATAGTAAAATTGGACCTTTGTGAGCCGCCCGAACGCAAGTTTTATAGATAAAAAATAATACAAAACGAATCAACATTAAATATATTCTATATATATTCAATGGAAAATTGGCAAATTAAGAAACATTATGCAAACACAATTTAATGCCATCGTATAATATATTAATAAATAAAACCATGATACTTTCATCCAAACCCAATGTATACGAAGTATATTCTGACATACTATACCAAAAAACAATGTCGATAAATTTTCAGAAAATCAAATATTGGCAGAATTATTTTGGTATATAAAATAATACAAAACGAATCAACATTAAATATATTCTATATATATTCAATGGAAAATTGGCAAATTAAGAAACATTAAGCAAACACAATTCAATGCCATCGTAATAATATATTAATAAATAAAACCATGATACTTTCATCCATACCCAATATATACGAAGTATATTCTGACATACTGTACCAAAAAACAATGTCGATAGATTTTCAGAAAATCAAATATTGGCAGAAATATTTTGGTATATTGTTCTGTTCTTCTTTTGTTCTGATGTTGTTTCTTAATAATGTAAATACATTTGAAAGATCACATTACATATATTTTGCACATTGACTTTCAAAATGTGAATTTATAAAATAAATAACTTTCTTCATATTTGCATTGCTACATTAGCACATACACGATATGTAAAATATTGACAATGTGCTGAAATGTCAGAAGTCAAAATCGAGAAGTTTTTTATATCAATTTGTTTACTGGTTAGTCACCATCAATTTATGGAAGCGAACTTTAAATTGCAATATTGACATGTAGAATGTAGAGCATGATCGTTTGACTTTTAATTTAAACAAATACGTAAAATATAGATGAGAATAGTCACCAACTTTTTGATTACTTGTTTAGTGTTTTCGAAAAACCGGTACAACAGAATAAAATTTAAATTAGCCAATGACTTTATGTAATTATTTTGATTTTTTTTACTAAGGTATAGCTTCATAGAAACAATCGTGCTTGAAACCAAAAAGGGCAACGAAAAAAATACTTTCTGTCAATCTTTGGCAACACAATTGCAATGTCGCCCTATTTAAGGCGACTGAAAACACATAATTTGTCCTCTTCTTTAGAATAGTGTCACAAAAATTATCCACATTTTACTTGGTTTGGACTTTTTCTCCCGCGGACCTTCAATGATCGCTCTATCCTACTGTTTAATAAACTAACTCGGAATAAAGTATCAATATAAATACTTTCGTCAATTAAACTCAATTTTTACTTACCTACCAAATATGATACCTCCCTCTAATTCTAGACCATTCTCTTTGGTTATATCATGTTCTCCACAAAATTACATATTTGTCAAGCAATACATATTCCTGCTTTGAATTCCAGTTGTCATCTCATGAATTCGTAATAAATGCCTTCTGACGTCAATGATAATTATTGATATGAAAACAATACCAGAAATTCGGTTAATATTACTGTGACGCAAGTCAAGTACATATTTCTCTTGACTTAGTTGCCTAAAGTCTAGACGGAGTGGATATTTTTAACAGTTCTGAATTGTTTTCATTAAAACTTTGGCTACTTAATATACAATGTAATTGGAAAATGTTTGAGTTCTAAATATGCGTTAGTCGTACAATAATGAGCAAATATTTGACACGGGTTTGATATTATGTATACACTTCTTTTATTGTTGAAACTTGTTAATTGAAATGAACGCCCGAACTTGTAATGTAATAATGTTCGCAGACATTTTGTTCGTTTTGAATGGGAAAATTCAATTATTTTTTTGTTTTAAGAGATAATGTCATTTTGTTGAGTTTTTGTGTTATTGAGAATTATTTGTGTTGAATAAATGGACCTACATATTTAATTGAAATGAAAGAAGTTGTTCAGCAAATATCTATCCAGTTACTAAAAATAAAACTAAATTATGTTAATTTTTTTCTTTGAATAAACTTCCATACGTTTCAAGTTCCCAATTGAGACAGTAGCAAAAATTCAATGTTAAAACAGATTCAAATTTTGACACTAAATGTAAAGAATTTCTAATATTGTTATTTTGATATATTTATTATTATCTGTCACTTATTGTTTTTATTCTACTTTATTGTTTCTCTAGTATTATTTTTATTATTCAAAAATTTTATTTATTTTATTTATTAATTGTATTATTATTATTATTTGCTTTTATTTCATATTAAATCAACATACTACTGATATCACTTGAATGAAAATTGTATCCTTTATTTTGTACTCTTTTTATTAAAATTTATGTTATTGTTTATTATTGTCACTAGATGTTAAATTATTCAGCAGTTGTAACAAATATAGTTATTAAAAATTAAAAAATTTGAATATTTTGAAAACAAATACTTTTTATTAACTGGGATGCCTTTTAAACCTTTTTAATTCCATTTATCAGCTGAATTTTATCTCTATATATTTATGTATTTGCAATGATTGTTCTATCCAGAAAAGTTAATATTTGTATGTAAATTCTCATACAAATTTCATTATTTTTAATCTCATATTTTTTAATAATTAAAATAATATAATATATAATAATTCAAAGTGTTATCTGCTATACCCTGTTTTTTTTAGTTTTTTTCATAATATTTGGTTCATTACCATGGCGCGTTAAGAACATTATCTAGTGAAACTACATGCAAGTGGCATTACGCTTTGAAACAATTTTTGATAAATGTAAATACGACTTGATGCAAAAAAATCTAACTAATATTATAAATTGTTTTCGTGGTGACTAAGTTTTTTTTGCACCATTTTCAGAATCTCTGCAAGATTTTTAGCTGGAACTTAACAAACAGTTTTGAATCTTCTGATAATTTCAAGAAACGATTTAACTGATCGTCTCGCAAAACTAAACAACGAAAATCCTTATCAAGTTTAATGGAATGTCTTTTCAAATATTGAATAGATGGAGCTACTTCTGAGATAACTTCGACGAAAGGTCAAGCTTTGACTCGAATTCATTCAAACGATTTAGAATGACTTGAAATATTTTCAAGCAAATACAAACTTCTTTGGGTAGTTTTTAAATAAATCGCAATTATAAAAAAAATTAGCAGGTTATCTTTTTGTAATAGTTTTCGTAAAATATAAACCGATCATAACAATATTACGTATATATTCTCACATTCAATAGTATAATTTTATATCACTACAAATAACTAAAATCGTTATTTCATATATAGATTGTGGACATTATATAAATAACTTTTGATTATAAATTACAAATTTAATTAATACCATTTTGTAATTAATAAGATTTTCGGCGTTATAGGAATTACTGAAATTAATATCAGGATATTACATTCCATGCTTGTAACACGTGGGAAGAAGTGACATGCTATGATATGGGTTAATATTTTTGTAATTATATATAAGCTGCTTTTAGCATTATTTGTTTATGTAAAGATATTTATATATAAATATATATATATATATATATATATATATATATATATATTTATATATCTTATACATGAAATTTTTCTAAACAGATGTATGAATGGATACTCCTCCCACACGGTTATTAAAAATTTGATAAATCTTTTTGAAGTTTGTTAAGCGAAATTTCAAGAATTTTAATCATTATAAAATTATAGTAATATTGCAGAAATAAATGAAAAAAAATAACATCATTGTTTGGCATTGAAAACATTTGGACAGAACAGTCACCTGCCAGAAATGTTATTTCAATTAAAATTTGAATTTGGGTTGAATAACGAGACTAGACGTTATTGGAATATAATATATTCATGATTATGAATAAGAAAAATGCAATGTTTACTTCATTATTGCTGCTGAAGCTAAAAGCAGCTGAGATGTACAAGAAATTGAATTAATAGAATAACAATATATGTTTGGTAGATGAAATTATATAACTTAGTTTGACAGATAATTTTTTTTTGTGCTTATGCATGTCCTACTCTACTAAATTATTAAAAAAATACTTATTCAAAAAAATATTTAGAAGTTTTATTGTCTCAAAAATTCTTTTGCTTGGCATTGTTAGTAGAAATATTTAGTTAGTAGAAAGTAGATTGAATAGTGCACAATGAGTGCACATGTGAACAAGATTTGGCAAATTATTTTACCTAAAATATAAACTTAAGTAATAATGTATAGTTATATATATATATATATATATATATATTTATTTATACATAAAAATAATTTTATATAATTATATATTTATATAATTGATTTATTTATACATAAAACATCTGTCTACATCTATGATGCCTCAACACTATCATCGTGTACATATCGCGAATCTCTGCAAATAAAATTCTCCGGTTCTTGTACAATGTAAAATCCTCTTTATTTCGTTCTATGTTCTGTTGCATCGTATTTAATGTAGTTTAACGTAATAATCCTTTGATACCGATCTGAGGTGAATAGTCTGATACCGATTTGATAGTATAAAACACATTTACGTCCGCCTCGATCGGTATCTGTGTTATTAGTTAGTTGGTGATTTTCGCTCCAGGCTTTTGTTCGATTTTAAAGCACGAAAGCACGAATCCATCCATAGTACCTACCTGTATCATTTCTAATTGTTTTTTGTATGTAAATTGTATTTATCTGAATATAACCCCTGTCAGTTCTTTTCTGACTGCAGGGGGTTGTACAAGATCCTGTATTGTATAAAATTTTTTATAATGCATGATGTTTCTTATATAACAGTTTTTATTAACGGTTAGTGTGAAAATCACTTCGTCATGAGAGATTGTACATATTCATTATCATTTAATTATTTTTATATCAATATTCCTGAATTGTGTTTATACATCATTCAAATCTTTACTTTCTGATCATCTTTTAAAAATGAAAACAATGAAATATCTTGAGCAGTGTTTTATAGCAATCAAGCAAATTAAATCAAATATCGAATCTAGTAATTGCTGAAAATTGTTTTAGCACTAAAATCAATATCAACTATAGGGGTACATGGCATCGTGCCATAAGGCAAATTGCTGAAACTTCTCGTACCGTAATTAAAAATCTTAGTAAGGAACCCAAAAAATTTATACAAAATGTGTGTACATTATTAAAATCTCTATAAAATATGTGATAAATTGATGTACATCCAATAAACATTTATGATCGCAAAATGAAATTGAGAGTTTATGACCGATGGACCTGCCTTCCTAATAATTTAATCAGCTCAACACGAATCGAATATTTTTTGAATCATTCCAATCGGTTGATCGGTGTTCCCGAAATCGTCGACAAAAATTTGTATCCGCACACACACACATACAAACATACACACACATACATTTATTTTTTCTAAGGTATGCCAAAATGTTCAGAAATCTTCAAAACGTCGAGAAAAGCAAAAATTTTCATTTTCGATTTTTGGCCCATTACTATAACGGGAAGTTAAAATTTTTAAAAAATTTATTAGACTTAAGTGGTGATTTGTATTTTCTGGATATTTTTGTTTATTTGACTCTATGGTATACATTCAATTTTTTAGTAAAACGTTTTTGTCGATTAAAAAACAAGTTTTTTTTTAACATCGATCATTATTACTTAAACTGTGTTTGTTAACTTGCATTAATATAGCCTTTTTGTGCAGTAAAACCAGTAGTTAATCTCTTTTCTTCAATATTACTATGTATGATATGTTATATATATGTATCTGATAGCATTGAATTATTTGTGTTATTGCAGAGCTCGCGTAAGGTCATTTTCAGTTGATAGATGATATTAGAGATTAACATCAAGTGAAAATTTGATATCATACCGGTTGATACCGAATTCGGCCTGGATCGCTCTCAGGACTAGTAGTGCTAGCAAAGCCCAGATTATTAACTAAGTGGAATAAACTCATAAAATGGAATGCACCCTTAAAATGGAATGAAAACGCTGTGTTTTTTAGAAATTTTAACATGCTAATGAATTTAGTATTATTGTAAATATGTTCGTCAATGTCGACAAATTTATATAAAATGATTTGCATAACTTACACGACAATATCAAGTTTACAGCAACAACGTTTTCGTCAGAATACGGCGCCAAGTTGCTGGTAGATTGTTTGATTGTTAAATGTTCCTATTATTCTTCGTAAATATATCTGAGCTCAACATCAATGATATCGACACATTTTTTTCTGATTTTGCTTCCCGAGTCCTCGACAATATCATTCAACTTCTGCTCACAAGTCGATTCCAGGTAGAGCGTGGCGTGTGCCGTTTGCCATTCCTGGGCACGTGAGTCAGTCACGCATCAATTTTGTTTGGTTTAAATTCGTGCGGGAAAGGCTTAGATTCGCCACGCTTCGTTTATCGTTAATGAATAAATAACACTCGGTTTGGCGTAATGTTATTCGAGGCACGTATCAGCGCGCACTCCGAGCCCTCGGTTGATGTCGGGGACACTTCTTTTAAACCGAGGGCTGGGGATTTAATATTTATTCTTTATGTTCAAATTAATATGGCTTTGTAATATATTTTTATTATATTAATACTGAAGTTAGAAAATAATATTGTGCCTTATGGCAAATTGCTGCAATTTCCCGTATAACGTAGTTAAACATTCCAAAAATAAACATAGCTAATGGTGCATGACATCGTGCTTTAAGGAAAATTCCTAGACCTTTCAGTTTTAATTTAAACTTTATAAAAGCTTCAAATTTTCAGAAATTTTAAATGTGTTTCCTAAGCAATCGCTCTCGGTAGCGCGATTTTAGAGACGAATATCAAAGCGCGTGGAGCCGCTTTGCAATCTAACGGTTAAACATTGAAAATTTTGGTGCGGAACCCATAGAAATGTAACCCACATTTGCACTTATTGTTAAAATTTCTATAAAATATCTGATAAATTGATCTGCATATGTCTAACGATGATTTTTTATTGCCAAATGGCATTTTATTTCAATTTTTTCATTGGATTTCTAAAACCGCTGGACCTGCCTTTCCCAAAACTCAACCAAATTATTCAGTATGTTAATACTAGTGCTATACTCTGTGCATCATTCAAATCGGACTCACCGTTCTCTCGAAATTGCCATTCTTGGCACTTTTTACCCCGTATCTTCGAAACAGCTGAACCAGTCTTTGCAAAAAACTAATCAGCACGTTTGCCCATCAATAGTAATCAAATGTTTTTTGATTCATTCAAATTCGTTGATCTGTGCTCTCGAAATCAGAAGAATTTAAAACGAAAAGGTATATAAAGATTGTTTATAGACAAAATATTATTTATTTTTTGTTATTTTGGATGGCAAACATATTTCTGTACAAATCCATTTGTAGATCTAACTTATGATGTAGATTGTATGTCCATTTACAAACGTATAGTATAAACTATATGTAACTTGTAATAGCTTTCATCTGATTCATCAGAGTTTAGAGACTTATGATTATAAAATATGACGTTGTGAGAAATATAATATCAATGTGTTGTTTATTTATCTAGAAATTTAATATAACCTGAGTCAATTTACTTTGTAACATATTTTTGTGAGTTTATAAAATATCAACATTCAATGGTATTTAAAATTGGTCTACTATAATATCAGGAATAATCTTACATATTTAATGTTTGTTAATTTGAAAAAATGTTCAAATACAAAATAAAATCATTAAAGCAATTTTTGTTCCTGTCTCAACAATGATATTCAAAATTCTTTCTCTATCTTTAAATAAATTATTTTAGTATTTTAGAACTTTTTCTCACTTTCCCTTCGCATTATCTACTTTCTATGTAGACAATAAACTCATTTATA
The DNA here is from genome assembly GCF_003426905.1 of Ctenocephalides felis. Classification (NCBI taxonomy): domain Eukaryota; kingdom Metazoa; phylum Arthropoda; class Insecta; order Siphonaptera; family Pulicidae; genus Ctenocephalides; species Ctenocephalides felis. Next base: position 26,378,907 of record NW_020537324.1, read on the forward strand.
TTTGAACTTGTAGATAATATTTAGAAAACAAATGAAAATATGCATTGAACAAATATTTAGTTATAATTGCACAAATATTTTAAGTTAAAGCTTGATAGGCTTATGAAATATTTTGTTTATGCTTTATACAGTCCAAAATATGTTTCTTATAAATAATTTTATCTGATAATTAAATTGAAAAACAATAGAATTGTTGTTGTCCATTACTTTCATGTTCTCCTAAATCGTAATGAAAAAAACAATTATAGAGTGAAAATGCTATTAAATAGTCAAATTGTATACGAAAATTCATCTTTTTAAAAAGCCTCTTTTGTATATTCATTTAAGTTGTTATTATTAAAAAATTAACATAATTTTCAATTTTATTATGTTATAAAGTCATATTAGGGAACAAAATTTAAACGTTCGTTATTCTCTGATTGAAATTCCACAAGCTCTCTTTTTACAAAGTTTTTTTCAATTTTAATATCTAATAGAAATAAAACTAATGTTATTTTGCAAATAAAGTTTCAATTGATTCTTGTATATCGCTAGTATTCCAATATTCAGGAAAACGTCCAAAAAATCTTACAAAACAATGTATCTAATTTTTTCAACCCTTAGTATATGATGCCTCAAACAACATATTTCTATTCTGGTCCTATCTCGGATATAAATTAAGAATTATGTTATGAGCGGAATGATAACGACGTCTGCGTTGATAATAAGAATAAATATAAACAAGTTAATATGGCTCGGCTGTGCGTCGGTTGGAAAATTTTCCCTCTGCGTTATATTAGATTAAGTAAGTTTATGATGACAAGCAACTGATATATTTTGCAAGTAACGTCCACAGACCGTTGAAGAAAATTTATTATTGCCAAAGGTGAACTAAATATTAAAAGCAGACGGTTTAATCACATCCTATTAATCATACTACCATGAAAATTAAATATTATGTTTGTAAGGGCAGTAACCTCTATGCATTATATATATTGGGCTTTGAAGGTTAATTAATGTTCCCAACAGGTTGCTCAGAATTATTTGGATATCGTGGAAAAATATTATTAATCTTATGATGTTGTTTTGACTGATGCTGGATTAAAAGTCAATGTGTGCATAAGTTATTCATAATTGTTTTCAAAAATTATAAACGTAGCTTGTAATTTATGTATAAAATGCTTACAATTTCTTAATACGACCATGTATTTGTAATATTGAGTATAAATTAATATAGAGCTGGCTTGTCTACATGCAATTATAATATAAACCAAAAAATATAAAAACGGGTTTCAAATACATCTATAATGTTTACTTATGCCACCTATTTAAAAAAAGAGTTTATTCAAAAAAGAAAAAAACTACACATTCATTACATTATTAATTAAAATATTTTATTCTAACAAATTTAATAGATTAAAGTGTTCTTTATATTTTAGGTCATTCAATAGTTGTTTTCTTTAAGTTTATGTGACGATAAGATTTAGGGTCTAAAGTACTTAACAACATTTTAAAATACTATGAATCTACGAACAGTAATTTTATTTTAAAAATTCATTTCAGTTTGGATTGATAGATTCGCAATAACAAAAAAAATCGAAATCTAAATTATCATTAATTGAGTCGATTCATGCAACTTACATTAATAAAAAATGCCTCTTACAACTAGTCACTAAATAGTTTAAGAGGTTTTTAAATAGTTTTTTTTAATTTTGATAAAATGCAATATTTCTGATATAGCTTTTATTGCTATAGTATAGAATTTAAATTTAATTTTGTTATCTATCTGGAAAATATACATATGATGATTTGAATATTGTATAATGCTTTAACATGTAACTAACAGCATTGCAAGGAATATTTTCATAGAAAATACATTATGGAAATAAACAAGGAAGCATCCATCTTATGTATGCTAGATGATACCTTGAATAATAAAAATACATTTCAATGTTTCAAATGTCATATGAGAATATCTTTATTATAGAATAAAAACAGAAAAATTTGACAAAGCATAAACAAAGAAGCAATTTCTCCTTATAAATATAGCAATGCGTAAAATATTTATATGGCTAAAGGCATATTTTTTGTTAGTTACATTAATCACTTCATCACACAATTCACAAGTTAATTCGAAGAACATATAATTTGAAATCTGTTTAATTAAATCTCGCATGAATGATTTACATTAGCACATAATTAGAGCCATTAATCTATTCTGCTCATTGTCAGCAAGCATTTGCTTAAACTACTATCTATCCCGTTTCTGGTATTTATTCAGGAATAAGGTAAATTAACTATCTACTTGAATTATCTATCAGTAATTTATTGAGAATGTTGATGTATCATCCTTGATTTGTATTAGTAAAGTATATAAAAAAGCATTAAATTCTTTTGAAAAGAATTCAAATCATTGACAGAAATTTTATCATTCTGAAATGTAGTGAGAATTAGAAGTTAAGTTTCAAAAGCAGCATTAATTTTTATGCAATAAACATTTTAGGAGTGAAAAATTTCGAACAATCGTTTTATACGACAATTGAAATTTCAATCTCAGAAAATTAAAAATGAATTAATCCCATATTCACTTTTTTAATTAATTATAATAAAATTGCATAAACATACATAAGAATTCATTATAGAATAAGTGTATATACAGAACTCTCACTGATCGTTCTACACCCTTGTTTAAAAGCATTCGTATTGCTTCCGAGATCGAGAATCATTTATGTACAAGGCGTCTCCACCGTTTTCCCCTAATGTAACTTGCTACAATTTGTATGCGCCAAATGGTTTACTACATACTTAGTGACTCCTACGCGGATTATAGAACCCTTCGATAGCAAAACTTATGTTAATCCAATATCCACCAGTGAAAGGGTTGGAAATGACTTTTCACTGGAAACCAATTGAGTAAAACTATTCGGAAATTGTTTCCTTGTAATTTTTCACGCACAGAAAGAAAGAAAGTTGGGTTATTGCGTGATGTAAAATAAAGAATAAGATAATCCATAAGTTGCGAAATATAAACGAAAATTACATCTACGATAAAGTTTATTATTAATTTACACACGATCTCATTTGTATACACATATAAAATTTTATTATTGAATAATTATTATTATTATTTAATTTTTTTTTTTCATATTCGTTTATATTTATTTTTTACAGTTATACAGTTATATTTAAATGGCTTTTCGCAACTGAATAGTATAATTCATAAAATGCCAATACTGTTCCAGTTGTTATGAAAAACACTTGGTTAACAAAATAAATACTGTCATTTGCAACGAGACTTACACTTTAAATACAGTTATCTATTTGTCTTATCATGGGAATCTAGCACAATTTCTCACTTAATTCACAAATTTAATCTCTTGTCATGCTTAAATGGCTTACAATTACATATTGATTTAACTTTCTCTACATACTAAATGTTTTATGTAACTCTAGTATGTTTCAAACAAATTTTCTCATAATAACGTCATGGTTGAATCTATATTAATGCTGATATTAGACAAAAGCGTAGAGTGTATAATTTGTTGCCTGCTCTATTTCGAAATCCTATTTTAGGGAAACTAAGACGGTTTGCATAATAAATTGAATTAATTTATCACTCGCTTGGCATATTCCTGGTTTAACAGTCGCATGGATTGGCATTTTGCATTTGCATGATAAAATGTAAAATGGATATATTTTTAGATCATTTTATTATGATGATAATTGATGATAATATATTTGACTTAGAATTATGAAGCGGTACTATAAATCAAAAGATATATTATCAATGTGATGATCCTATGCAGACTAGAAAAAAAATTGGTACAAATTTCAAAGCGAGTTTAAATTTAAAGTGCATATGTTAATTTAAAATTGCTTGATTTTAAGTACTATTTCGATTTGCTAAATGCAATAAATCGATTTCAATCTTAAGAACTGTGAGTTATTTCTAGACACAATTTCTCATTAATGAATATTAATTTATAATGACTGTAAACAATTTACACAAATAATGAAAATTGTATCTACTACTGCAGCGAATTTTATATTTTGTGATATTAACATATTTTTACGAGAATAAATATGTCCATTAATTTTGCTAACGATATTGCAACCTGACAAAAATTCCTGTCTTCATATTTGTTCAAAGTGTAGAGTTAAATATGTACATACGTAGAATAGAAACGTACAATATAGAAAAAAAACTATTGGTGTATGGCATCGTGTCTTAAGGCAAATCGCTGGAACTTTCCGTACCAAACATTATTATTTTTTTAAACAAGATTAAAGCCTTTGAAAAATTAGATTTTTGATAATTCAGTTTTTTTTTTAAATGAGTTTTTCTGAAAATTTTGAGTTTATTTTCAAAGCAATCACGCAGCCTGTTTGTTTTAGAGAAATATTGTCGAAGCGCGTAAGCGCCGCGTCGCAGAAAAAATGGTCGCTCCTTTCTCTTAAAAATTAAATTACCATTTTTGACAATGGCTGTTTTTTGGACCCGTATCTCCGAAACGGCTGGACCTGCCTTTGCCTTTGAACTAATCAGCACGCCTTCTTATCAGTAGGAATCCACTGTTTTTTGAATAGTTCAAATCGGGTAATTCGCGTTTACGAAATTGTCGTCAAAACTTGTATCCGCACACACACACATACATCCATTTTTACATCCAAGGTATGCCAAAATGTTCAAAAGCCGTTAAAAAACAAAGATATATAAAAAAAGTTCTACACTTCTATACATTAAAGATATATAAAAAATACTATACGGGAAATTAAAAACTAAAATATATATGATTTTTACAAGAATTTAACACTCGAAAGTATTTTCCGCAGGAGTGACACGAACCAGAAAGCTGCCTTAGTATTTGTTACACTAAATATTCTAGGATTTTCCATTTATTATCAATGAAAATGTCTTCAATAACTATAACCACGAATTTAAACAATCAAAAACTGAAATTACAAAGTAGATTGATCAATATTTCGAATAAAAATGATATATCGAACTAACCACTGAAAGATCAATATATTAATTATATTGAGTAATGCCTTTGTATTGCCCCATTTAAAAATGGTAACAAATGAAGAAATTCAAAGAACTTATTCAAATATTTGCAAACTAGGTGAAAGGGTCAAATAAGAACTCAAATATGTGTTATGTTTCTAGAGTAGTAGTATGAACAATAAAAATATCAGTCAAATAATTCCAAAATTATTTCCAAAAATCGAAGTCGCTGAAAGTCGTGGAAATAATTGAGATAGAAAGTATCTGATCAAATGAAAAAAAACTAGTGGTGTATGGCATCGTGCCTTAAGGCAAATTGGTGGAACTTCCCGTATCGTAACAAAGGTTTGAGGATAAATAAATATTTTCGAATAAATTAGATTATTATAAATACTATAACATTGTCCAATATTCATAAGAATTATATATACTGAATTACAAAGTTAAAATTATTTACTTAAAGTATGTAAGTAAATTTTAGATTTTTAGCCAGAATTAAAATTAAAATCTGAAATATTTTCGGTATACAAAAAAAAAAATTGAAAAAATAATTTTGAAACAAAAAATTTGCTCTCCCGATTTTTACGTTCAGAAGGATAGTTAAAGGTCCTACACTCAAACGTGAAGGCGCTGCATTTGGCAATCAAATTAATGGCGCCAAATTTGAAATGAAAATTAATAAATTTTAATAATCGGGTATTTGAGACTAAATTTAACATTACAATCGTATTATGTTTTGTAATACAATAATAACAAAAATATTACAAACACGCTGCCAATTCTTTAAATCTACTGAAATAATTTCTATACTTATTTAATTTATTAATATACTTTTTTAGTGAAATTTAGTAAATAATGAATTATAGTGTTAGTTCATTACATCGTCTGCCATTCTTAACTTTTATTAACCAATAATCATCACGTGCAAAATTTGACATTCTTAATCAATTTATTTTCTTCCATGTTTGTTCAGATCCGTGTAGAGAGGTAATCCAGTTTTGAGCAGCTGCAAGAATTCCAAATATGTTATCTTTCTTGTTAAAGCTTATACTTGATATTTTACATAATTTCCTTAAACTGGACCCTTCCCTTAAAGTGTAATATGATCAGACTTATCTATCAATGCACTACTTAGTAATTCTATCTTGTATCTGAGTTTGAATCTGTTCTATTCATATTGTCAAAGGGCTATGGGTTTGAGAGCAAATCTTAATGAAATTTTTATTAACAATTGTACGAACACAAACGAACAGAAGAAGCACATTGTCACAAAAAACACTGACGTTTTTTAGTAACCAACATAACACATTTGACAATACTTTTTCATCGGCTTACTAGCGCTAAATTTGCGACTATTATAGGACCCCTAAGTAACCCTTCTTAACACGGATTTTGTTCTGAGATAATAGAACCGCTGGTCAAATCTATAATGATGTCTACTATAGAATGTTAAATATCGTCAAATTCATCAATTTTGTAGTTATTTGCATGCAACACAACTTTGTACAGAACGATATATCAAGAATATGAAATCTTCAGCATAATTTTCTTGAAAATGTTATATTTTTTCCTAAGCTCGCGTCGCTCGCATAAGTTTGTGCATACAAAATTAATATTGCTATCCAACATTTAGTATTAAAATTTATATAAAATTTGTTTTATGATTACGCAGATTCATTAACAATATTTCCAATAAATTTTCATTTTGAACATGGAGTTATAATAAGTCGGCACTGCTGTTGATATTTGATTTATAAATAAAGTGATCTAACCTTTAGTCTTATGTCTCTGGCACGGATCGCAGGCATCATTTTCAATTCTGATTTACAACATAGTTATCTTCAACCCTGTACACAAAACTTATATCAGAAATTTGCTAACTTAATTAATAAATATAATTTGAAACTAGGAATAACAAACACATATTGTTTTTTTATAGTAAAACGAAATTAAAATGCACTGAATTTTATAACACAACTCAACATTTGACAGCTGTTCCAATAAACAAGAGTGAAGTTTGAGCCACGCCTCAAATACCAACAGTTTGACAACCACCAAATTAAATTAACATTGACAGTATTGCCACCACCAAATGTCAACTTTGTTACTTTATGTTGCTACTTCATATTGCTTAAGTTTTTCGTTCGGTACTTCAGGTTATACAAATAATTTTCCCGCCATTGCGCAATATTTCAAAATTATGAACTAGCATATTAAAACTTAAATCAGATTTAGTTATTTTGTAATGGATATAATTGTTATAATTGTTAAAACTTAAATCAGATTTAGTTATTTTGTAACAGATATAATTGTTAGAGTTTTAATTATATATTATGATTAATTAAAATTTTTAATAATCCTAAAGCGATTACTTTCAACTAAATTTGATTAATCCTATCATAAAACCTAACCAACTTATAAAAAATTCAAATTATTTATTAACTTTCCGTAGGGTAGGGTAAGTGTTAATTATATATTATAATTAATTAAAATTTTTAATAATCCTAAAGCGATTACTTTCAACTAAATTTGATTAATCCTATCATAAAACCTAACCAACTTATAAAAAATTCAAATTATTTATTAACTTTCCGTAGGGTAAGTTATAGTAATAGCAATAAAATTGAAAATGAAGATTTTTGCATATCTTTACGTTTCGATGGTTTCTTAACATTTTGGCATTCTTTACAAAAAATTGATGTATGTGTGTGTGTATGTCAGTTTTGATACAATTTTTCATCCACGATTTTGTGCGCACGGATAAACCGATTTGAATGATTCAACAAACATTCGATTCCCACTGATACAGAGACTTGCTGATTAGCTTTTGGCCAAGACATGTCCAAGATACGGGGCGAACAGTATCAAAATTGGTAATTCAATTTTAGAGGTAACGGAGCGCCCGATTTGAATGATTCAAAAACCATTTAAATTTTATTGACAGAATTAAGAAATGATTAATTAATGATTAATTAATTAATTTTTTTTGGGAAGGCAGGACTAGCCATTTTGGAGATACAGAATCAAATCTAAATGAAAAGATATTTGACGGTCTAAAATGATCATAGACATATGCACATCAAATAATCAGATATTTTATAGAAATTTAAAATATAAGTACTAATTTTGTTACCATATTTCTGGGTTCCGGCCAAGATTTTTGATTTCTAAAGTTCACTTATACGGTTCAAACAAATTTCAAAACATACACAGTTTTATACTTTAAATATAAATTTTAAATTTACAATTTCGTTAAAAATGTATACATTTCATATTCGTTATCCTACTCGTAAGAAATATATTCTCAGATGGAATCATTCGGCATCTCTTAATGTAAACATTTTCAAGTGTATATTATATGAACGAATAAATATATAGTAATTATAATTATCTCTTCGAAAATATTTAAAACAATTGTTATTAATCATTGATCAATATTTATTGGTTATTATTTTTTTTTTTGCTCGAATAATTTAATTGTGGTACCGGAAGTTCCAGCAACTTGCCTTAAGGGACTATGCCATGAACCTCTAGTTTATGTAATGAATTAAGTAACGCCAATAGACTACATTTTAATAACTATATTTTAAATATCAGCAAAATATCTAGGAGAAATTTGTGTGGACAGGTAGTCAAGCTGATTTTGCTTATAGTAATATTTTTAAATAGTGCAGTTTTTCCCGTTTTTCCACCAGCTGTCGTTCTATGACTGCAGCTCGTTCTAGAGCTTGTGTCCGCTCGTGTGAAGTCTTTGCTCGTCAAGTGTTAAACGCGATTTGATGGTGTCAGTTATTTCAGCAAAATGCAAATGAGCGTCTGCAGCCCGAGCTTCTTTGTTATAATAACTGGCGGCAGCTTTTAAGCTGCACATAGTTGCGTTTATGTAATAGTGTTATTAATTCTTTTACACGTTACATATTTACATTTTCTTACATATTAGAAATTTTGCTAATGTAATCTATTGTGATGAGTATTTTAGCTTGGGGGCAGATTCGTGATCTGAGTTCAAATGCAACTCCTCGGTGAAGGACTATTTCTAATTAAAAATTTTCATATCGATTGTATTGTGATGTGGTACAATTTTTGTTGAAAGTTTTTAACTATATTTACAAAAAAAAATGGATATAACTACTGCTTTGTATTGGGACTTTGAACCGTAATGATACGTATACCTATATTATGTGTTTCAAGCAGTTAATATACAGAAAAGACTGTGAAGCATATGTACATAGATAGTGTGTAAATATTTATGTAAATATAATTTTCTCAGATAATGTCGTTTTATTATCGAAACCAAATCACAAAACATGATGTACAGAATTGTCAAAGTAGGAAAACAATATAAAAACAGTTCGAATATGTGATTTGCTTACTTGAGTTAGAAATGTATCTTGTAGATCACTTTGTCTATTTGTGAAACATTTTAACCGAAGACAGATACTGCACCAGATAGATCTGGTCCAAAGTGAAATTCACCAAAAAAATTTATTGGCGACTATGAAACTGATGCAACACTTCAAATTTTGTCATACAATTTTTCAAAGATTGCCCTCTTATGAAGATATTTTTTTTTATTCAATTTCATTTTGCAATCTGTATTACATTGTACTGTATTACATTAAGTGAGAGTGACAAGTATATGTTAAAATTAGTAGTTACCCCCAGTGGCGTATCGATTAGAGCTAATTAAAATATAATAATAAAAAACTAAAAGCAAAAGACAAAAAGTAATAAGATATAGTAAAATTAAAGTATTATAGTTAATTTTACTATATTAAATCTCAAGATATTTTTTACACCTGGTAGGCGGACCTTCCAGGTATATTTGACTTGCTAATTGGTTAGGATGCACGTCTATTATTTTTTTATAATTGTTGGCAACTCTAAGGGTCAGATGTATGAATTTTAGGAAAGTATGCTACAAATACCATCCAATTATACATATGAAGATCTGCGGAATATAAAATTATCTACAAGGAAGTAAATGCATTAGTACTGCAAAAAGTGGAAAAGGATGAAGTTTACTTGACAAATTTTTAAAACAAAGTAGAAGTTTTAACTGGTTGAAGTAATGGGATAAAAAAGTAGCATAAAGGAACAAAAAATGTGATGCCCTCACACTAAGAACTTGTTCAATCGAGACACCAATAATTAAATATTAGTGAATACAAAAGAGTATAACAAATGAAACAATCAATTATCAAGTTACAAAATCTTGTAATTTTTTAAAATACTTTACTTCTGAGACAAAATCATATTAAATTTTCAAATAGCAATATATTTCGTAGAATAAAACTAAATCTCTTATCCTCACGTTCGATCTATTTCTTAAAAATTGCTTTATTGAGCGAAAAATTGACAATGGGATAAATGTACTCGAACCACTTTGGAAAACTCCGTAGTAAATGAACTTAAAATGTAGGAGATCGATCAACTCAGAAGAAGTTTTAAAAATATGTATAGAAATTTATACCATAAATATGTATACATATATACAGATTTACAGACACTGATCATAATTGTGAAAATAGTTTTGTTCATAATATGAATTTATTTGAATCGTAGATTGCTTTTATCTTAATAGTCTTTTTTTTCTATGAGCTAATTGTCCTGACTGCCTACGTAAAATGTTTGATTTTAGACCGTCGATACTCATATTTGTTTCAATTATGGTATATATTTTGATTTTATTATTTTTATTTTAAGTATTTAAAAAAATATTTATTGTTTGTAAACTTCTCAGAATCCAGTAGATGTAAAACGCTGTGTATCATGTTAACAATTGATTCGATTACTTACTTTTCAAGCTCCGACGAACATTTTCCATTGTAATGCAAATTTATTCTTGTTGAGCTATAGCTTGTGAAATAGCATTTACGAGAATAAATTAAAACAGTGTTTTACATACGTATAATGAGGCAGAAAGTTAATTATATCTAGAAAAAAGAGTTGAACATAATTAAACATCAATTATATGCTTTTCTGCTGCAGCACAAAAAATTAACTAAATTCGTCTTTTTTGGGAAATAATTTCGAATAAGCTGAGTTAAGTTATAAATTAACATAGCATGAAGTAACTTTCATGACTCCGTTTCAATAATAAACTAATTTTGAAATAAAATTTCTAACATATTTGCAAATAATTTGTAAAATTTTCAATTAATTCTGCACATAAAGCATATGTAGATATAACGCTGTTTTTTTATAAATATTTACATCTACTTTTACTTACGTTTAGTTTCTATATTACATAAGAGTTCATAATAATTGTAATTTAAAAGGGTTTATAAAATTTGAAAAATCTATAAATTTTAGTAATATCTTGTTTTAGTTGAATTTAATACCATGCATTTTTAATTTTTATTATAACGTTTTAAAGAAATAGCACTTAAAGTAACATATTATTTTTTTAATCAAGAATCAAATACTGATTTCTGGAATCTTTGTATTAATTTATTCATTAATAGTTTTAATAGCAACGTATGTAATGGACAATAAAAGCTATAGAATATTTGTAATTACAGATCATTAAATATATAATTGCATACCTTATAACTAAAATAGATAGTAGGAAATTAATCGTAATATGATGGTTAACCATTTCTATATTTTTAATTGAGAACATTTATTGTGAATAAAATATGATTTTTGATATATTGATTTTGATTTTGATATACTGGGTCAAATTTTATGGAGGCGAAAAAGTTTATCGTGGTACATATCTTGATATAGGTATACATTTAAAAACATGAAAAAAAGACTATATTGAAATTCACTTCTGAGATATGGATTCTTCATATAAGTTTTAAACAAGCACATAAAATCAGATATGATATGTTGCCTAAAACTCCAATAAAAATATCTGCTATAATAATGGGGCATTTGGGGCATTGAGGTAATGAAAATAGTCTACTTGAACATTATTTCCAATTGCATACTTAGTTCTTTGACATTTTCAAATTTTGTAGTTCATTTCAGTTTCATCTTTAAGCATCTACAATTAAGATTTTTAGTTGAAAAAGGAGCTTATCTATTTCAAATTTGTGTACCATTTCAATTAATCATTAGACAATATGAAGATCTATTTTAATTCTTCATATAATTAACTTCAGTTAGACAATATATTTCAGTCTAGTTGTAAACAAAGCATATTACTGAAACTATATAAGGAACTAATATGTTTTATTATTGAATAATAAAGTATAATAATATAAGCAGATATAGGTCGAAGACATATTGTTTGTTAAATAAATACAATAAAAGCTAATGAAAAATTTTATAAATAACTACTAATAATTTACTAAAATATCTCTGCAATTTTTACCTTTTTTACGAAAAAATCGTTGTCCTTCCAAACTAAAAAACAGTGTTTTTATTTTATTTTACTCTATTATTTCAATTCAGGCAAGTGCTTTCTGGAACATGGCCAAAAGAACTCGCTCTAAACGACCTTGTAATTATTTTTTTTTTGCTTTCGTAATGAGATTCTCAGCCTTTTCCTCTCTGGTTCAATATTTATGAACACATTTTTCAAAACTTGTTAATGGCTGTTAAGTTCACAGTTTCTTTCACATTGAAAAATTGCGAGAAAAACGAGTATGGTTTAAATGTATCAGATTTTGGATACAATTTTATAAAAGCTTCGAAAAATATGATAAATCTTATATGTCGAACTTGATTTGATATTAAATTGATAAATTGATATCCGTTTTATATACAAAATATATTTTTATAATAATGGTTTAGTTACATGTAAATATCTTAAGATATATGAAAGACGAATAATTTGCTATACAACTAAATTAATAAAGTTATTTAAAACAACGATTAGTTTCTAAATATTGTAACATAATAAACGAACTAGGTCTAACATTTTGCCCTAAGACAAGTATATAAATATTGTAATTTGTAAACAAACTAGGTGTAAGTAGCATTTTGCCATAAGACAAGTTTCATGAGCTTCCCGATGTGTGAAAATAATCGATTTAATCAATAAATATTTAATTTTTATATTGTCTATCAGTCTAACAATTTACTTGTTTATCTGTCTAATAGATTAACTGTCCAAGTGTTCACCTGTCTAAGTTGTCCAGTTGTGTACTTCCGTACTTACTTGTCTGTCTATCCATTTATTTGTCTAGCTGCCTAAATTCTTACTAGTCTACATGTCTACCTGTCTAAATTCTTACCAGTCTACCTGTCAACTTGTCGATTTGTCTACATATCTATATGTCTCTCTTTCTATTTATTTTGTCCATTTGCCTACCTGTTTACCTGTCCACCTGTTCACTTGCCTATCTGTTATCTTTGTATTATTATTTCTACTTCTATATCCATCAATAATAACGAATTTCAATAATCATTTTACACCACGAAGTGTCAATTGTTCACTTTAGTTTAATAAGAGTCTAACTAAAATTCAATACCCCTGAGAACAAAAATACTGATTTATAGACGAATTGACATCGTGCAGTAGTGATGTCCGTTTTTACTTCAAAATATAGTTCAAACATATGTTTCCAATTGAAAATAGCCCATTTCAGGCACTGAGTTGTAAAATGCCACTCGAATATTTTTCACACTATTCTTCCTTGAATCAAAAGTTCAACTTATTTCACGGACCTGCCCTATGGTAGTACTATCCACTATTATATATGTTTTTATACATAATTACTTTAATATATTTATGTTTCTATAGGTTTCTCATGGAAAACATCCACTCATTAATTATAAAAACAATCCATTAATAATCCGTGACGTTTTCTGTGTTTCCCATTCATATACCATTATCAACACCATAATAGAAAATATTCAACAAAGCGAGCAAATTTATTTCATCATCTATATAAGTTTTCCTTTGTCACATACTGTTACTGTTCATGTCGTTGGAAACAAAACATATGCCATTTAATTTCGCAAAATCATACTATTTCTGGACCGATATAAATAATTGATTAAAATGACTCATGAGCGAGAATATGATAAATGTGGAACACTACTGTTTTTATGACTAATTTCGTAATTCAATTTTTATTTATATAGTTTTATGGAAGACTATAAAAATAATAAATTTTGCTGGCGAACTTGGAATAAAAATAATACGAGTGATTTGTGTTAACAACTGGATGAGACTTTGCAATGACATTCAAAGTTTATTATATTAATTCACTTTATTATATTAGAAAGTTTAAAAATAGCAAAAAGAAAGTTTTAGAAAAATAAGAAAATTATGTGTCAATATGTCTTTCAAATTTAATCTAAGATATTAGAGTAAAA
>NW_020537324.1:26394166-26426801 GCF_003426905.1 Ctenocephalides felis
AAACTTTTCCGATGAGAAAAAATGGTTCCATGAAACTAATCAAATCCCGATTTTTGTAGCCTAATTGGTACTTCATTAATATGATCTTAATATTTTTTCTCAAAAATATTCGCCAAATTAGTACAAACTTATACAAATATCTAATAAAAATAATAAAATTAGAAAACATCTGTAAACGTTCGACGAACCTTAACAATGCGTATAAATCCTATAGTTTCAGAATTTTGTAGCCCAATTCAAAGTTTTTCAACAAATAGTTAACAAAACCGCAATCAAGTATAATATGACTATTTTAATATTTTCAAATATTCATGAAATCTTTTGTGATATGTAACAAACCAAATTACAGAATAAAATTGTAATTCTCGTGACTATACAGACATACCTATTTGCTGATGGCGTTACGTCGCTATAATATATAAAAAACGCAAAATTAATAATAGCTGTAAAAAATGTCAACTCGTGTGAAATATTTTATTAATCTTTATTACGAATCTGTCACAATTCATAAACGTGCCCTCAGGGACAATAATAAAAAGAACTTACGTTTGCACAAGGAAAACCATATCAGTCTGGCAGAATGTTAAGCTGTATGTCGAAGATATAAAATATTACTGACATGTCGGATGACCAGAGAGTCTTAGGATTACGTGATACAAATATCATCATTTTTTCGAAAATAGACGCCATAATAAGATCCGTCACGTTTGCTATTTATTGCTCGTGTTACGGGATATTTATTATGTAGCGGCGTCAAGTTCGGAACTTTTGCTCATTTTGAGAGCTTAAGGCAGCCGGCACACAAATCACGGACAATCTCGTCAGAGAGAAACTATATTGGATTAATATATATTTGACTGTATGTTGTATCGAAATAAATCAAACCACAAAAATATTGTTTGAGTGAACTGTAGATATTGAGATTTGAATGATTCAAAGAACTTTCTGCTTGTTTTAACAAAATAATTGCTATTGGAAAAAAATTGTTTCAATTTTCTTTTCAAATTTTTTTTTCAATTTTTTTTTTCAATTTTTTTTTGTATATTGAAAATTTCTGACTGAAGTTCTAATGTGCTTTAAACGAATAAATTTGACTTTGCAATTCTGTTTATATAATTCTTATAAGTATTAGACAATGTTACAATATTTAAAATAATCTCTTTGAAAACATTTATTATTCCTCGAATATTTCGTTACAGTACGGGAAGTTCGAGCAATTTGCCTTAAGACATGATGCCATACACCACTAGTTTATTAATTTTGTTTCTTGATTTTTAATTAAAGAATGAATTGTCAAAGGTTTTATTGTCATTTTTCTCTCTGGTACAACTAGTCCCGCGGGGTAAGTTGTAATGCCGCACTTCTTTTAGAAATCGATTGGTTGTGAAATAAAAATAATGAGCAATAGTTATAGAATATTTTTTTACTTGTTTTGACAGAGGAATAGTTACAACATCTATAGATCTTTTTTTTGAAATCAGATCTCATGATGTTATCTCAATTAAAAAAAATTACAAAAAGCCCCAAAAGAGTATGAATATGGATATTATAGCAGAATTTATTTGCTATAAAAAACAAGAATTTACATATATATATATATATATATATATATATATATTGTAAAAAAAAACTTTCCTTGCTATATTTTAACAATAAACGACCATTATTGACTATTTGCATTTGAATTACAAATAAAAATATTATGCTGGTACACATTCCATTTGCAGGTTTTGTTTCATAGCGAACCAAAATAAATATTTGGCAAAATAGGTCAATCGAAAATTAAAATTCATAAGTAAATTTATAATTGATTTAATGAAATGCATTTAAAACCATCAGCTAAAATAGAATGTGAATTGAATTAATTTAAATGTTAATATTAATTTACGTTGTTATACATTTGTTGTGATTTTCTTTAGTATTTTTTTAAATATAACAAAATTATATAAATTATAAAAAGCATTAGCTGTTTATCAATAATAATTTCGATTCTGTGTGCCAGCGGTCTCAATACCTAAATACCATTCTCAACAGCAGAATTCGAGAATAGTTTTGTTTTCTGCGCAAAAACTTCTACAAAAACTTTTTTTGCTCACGGGTTTTATAGGCGAATCTGTCAATCACTGTATTCTGAATATTTCAAAAGTCCACGTCAGAAAGAAGAAGGCGAACTAAATCAAATCAGCTAGAAAGGCAGAATCCCTTTATGCCTTTGAGAATTTCATAAAATACGGGTATTTGATTTTTGTTCACATGGCTAGAGTATCATCGTGAATTATTGATTAAGCAGAGAAGTGTATAAAAATGATCCCTGAATTAAGAGAAAAGTTCTCAAATATATAATTTATGATTTTTTTTCAAATACGTGCACGTGTCAGTCATATTAAAGTCAGTCTGTTATGATATAATGTATAAGTATTCTGCAAATAAGTTCGTTGTTCGTTTAAAATACTTATGAGTGATAAAATACTTATGAGCTGAAACTATACCAAAAATATTGCATTTATGCTCAATAGAAATATCAAAGTAAATTTATGCATAACTAACTAAATGCTCAAACACCGTATCAAATAGCATTGTCACTATAAATAAACAATATGTGATTAAATATTAAATATTCATTATTGAAACATCAATTTAATCGATATTCATATAGTAGTGATTTATTTTTCACAAGAAAATTAGATGTTAATACGTCAAGGTGAAGGAAATATGATGACCTTACATTAAAAGCATTTATAATTCAACACTCTGCCTAGCCCTGAAGGAATGTATCGAAGAAACATTATTTTCAAATGATCAATAATTTGCCGTCTGTTACTGTTCATTTTATTATGTTAATGAGTTTTTGAAATAAATTATAAAAACTATTCATGCATCATAAAAAGTTGACCATGTCATTTTGTATAATAATATTAGGCAATTATTGGATATTGATTATGGCTATCAATAAAAATGTATGGTATATATTTACCGTTTTCCATAATATATTCAAAATAAATATAAAAGTTGAAGCAATAAATAAATTGTATATGTACCTTTGACATGATAATATATCATAAATTAGTAGTGATAAATCAATATATGAATATTATCAACAGCATAATTTGAAGAAGTCACAATTTAATCGTATTGATGTAACGCCTTACGGTGGAGCGATCTGGTACTGTTGATTGAGATTAAATATGTCAATAAGATAATATTCAGGAATGTATAACATATGTTGCAATTGAGCAAAAAATATTTACGACGTCGCTCTAAATTCAGAATATTTAAAATCTATAATTTACATTATAAATAAGTCAAAATGTTTTGAACATATGTGCAACATTGATTTTTAAATGCTTAACTTTAATAGTAATTTAAATGACCAGTACTCGTAGTATATACGGTTCGTTAATTCCTTTATAGCGATTAAGTTAAACAATACCGGAATACATACGCAAATTCATTTACCAAAATGTACACCTCTAAATCCGCAGGTACAGTAACTCCGGGATGCACTAACTCCGGGTTAAGCAAATCAATAGATCTGCCGTTTCCGCGTATATACAGAAGAGCGACTAATTCCACACCGCCGTTATTCCAAATACAGAGTTGTCTGTATCGGGGAATACGGAACACGTAATATATATTTAGATTTCGGCGTGAATATTTACACGAGCGAACCTCGGAACCGATATATTTATTTGTTGGCTTTAAACGACATTTATACACATCCGAGGTTTATACTCATTTTGACATGACTGTCATGCCAATCGAACACAATGTGGAAGCTTCCACAAAAGAATTCCGCCGGAATATTTCCCGTTTAACATACGCGAAATTATTATTCGAAAAGGGAATTTCACATTGAACCGTCATCACGCTGATGGTATTATGGGGTTATATTATATTCATTCGGCCTCATTACATTTCAATGGATTATTGAACACCGCAATGATTTTATATTATTATTCAAACGAATTAGGTTTCATTCGAGTCGTTTTTATAAATTGTATAACAGCATGTCGTAATTAACTTTATGTAAATACAATTTGGTTTTAAAATTAAATATTTATGTTTTCCATTATTTCACCTTTGACCATTTTTTTATTCGGTGGTAATTAACGTTTAATGGATAATAATTTTAATATAGATATCTATAATTACATAATATGACTTTATTTAAACAGAGCACATTATTAATTATTTTCATGTATTTGGATCAATTATTTAATTAATGTATGCATCCGCATAAATAATTAAAAAACGCACAGCCGGAAAAGCAGGTTCTGAATTACGCAGAAGGTTCTGTAGAATTTTTTTACCATATAGGTAAATTACCATGTATTATATATAATTTGAAATTCACTAAAGCAATATAATATTTTGCAGTACAATCACTTAAACATGTGAGCAATGTTCATTTATTTACATAATATTGTATTTATTTATAGAAGAGCAGAGACATTGTTGTAACTGTTTCATTTCATATTAATATATTTAAGGAAATAATAAAAGAAAAGAGCAAACAATACTACAAAAAATTACCAGTTCACCCAAACAAATATTTAAAATAATTAAGCGAGAATTTCCTACTTGAAAATTGAAAAAATGGCCATACAATTTTAAATGAAATGTCAAATATAAGAGATATCTCATAGGAGATAATCTCTTTAAATGCATTTACATCCATCATATTATCTTAAAAATATATTACTTTGATCGGCAATAAATCTATGCAAATATAATATTAAGATTTCTTGGTATTCACTTACAATATTTCTACTAAATAAAAATGGATATGCTCTTATGCTCTTTGCTTCTCGAAATCAACTGAAAACAATTCCACAGCTGTTGAAAAAAACGGTGTTACAACTTACTCCGTATTTGGGGCTAGTTGTAACTTTCACCAATGCAAGCATTTTACTTCATCTACAAAGCAAGTAAAATGACAATTAAATTTCTAATAATTTATTTTTTACTTATTTTTAAGAAAATTTACTTGTTTCTAAATAGTTAACTATTCATACATCAACGCAAACTATAATTATTGCAAACGAATTATATAATGTTTTTTGTAATATTCATTTCTATCGTAAATCAACATGAACTACACTTAATATCATAATACAAATAATACAGTGCCTCGTGCAATACAATTTACATGTACTCACATCTTATAAATTATATATTTTATTCGGTTTTGAATTAGTATATAATTCTTGTATATTATACCTACAATACAATTTGGCAATCACATTACATAACAACGATTGATATATTTGAAACAAAATAGTTTATATAAAATTTAAGGTTAGTCGATAATAATTTTGATAATAGTCGAAACTTTAAGATCTACATATCAATTTTCTAATATCTGGCAAAAATGACGAACCTGCACAGTTCTGTTAATTGCATCGACCGGCGAGATAATAGCTTTAATTATACGGTTAACATGTTCAATCAAGACAAAAAATATTTTAATATCGTTTAAGATCCAATTGAAAAACGTTTCTTACTCAAGATCAAAAATTCCCCAAAAAATTTTTTTTACTAGTTACCCCTATATAATTTATGCATCAGTGAAACAATATAATATTTTTGGTAAATTAAATACCCTTCACCAGCTATCACCATCTCAAAAATATAATATATCAGATTTTTATTACAAAATTCATTGAGAAACTCCATGTTAAAGTAAAAAACCTAAAGTCGACGTAATTGCATTTCGGACTGGGAAGGTACGGCGAGCGATGGTCCGGCAAAAAGCTTTCGTCAAGTGCACTTATCAGAAGATTTTGTAGTATATGTCAACACGCCTCACCAATTTCAGATCGATACATCATTTTCTTATCCGTACTTAAACTTTCATATTTATTTTCATCACGATTACTTGAGTTATAGTAGGAGAGCTGATGCCTGAGAAATTGTTCAAAAATATAACTGATGCTTTAAAGAAATATATAATTGGTCGAAAATAATGTAGAAATAACTCATCATTCAAATTCCACATTTTATACTCATCATTCAAATACCATTTTATAGTTAAACATTTAATAAATTAGATTATTTTGTTGTCCTAAAATTAGACAATTTTCAAATTCATTACTCAAAGTCGTAACTAATATTTCAGTTTCACACATGACGCTGTTGCTGTTTTTATTATTTAGAATATATATTATTGTATATATTTTAAATGTAATATTACCTACTGCTACTACTGCAATTTGTAATGTTAATGTTTTAACAGGTAAATGATTTGTAATTTTTCATAAAACACAATTAACAAACTTAATTTAATTTTGTTATGATAAATTCAAATAACTTAATATTCAACAAAATGTGTAAAAATATACATCATCACCCGTTTTACATGGTGGAGCGCTGGTTGACTGTATATTATTATATAGAGTTCGATAGGTAAGCAACGCGACGTCAAAGAAGAGTCGCTCTCAAGTAGTTCGACGGTGTTGACATTGGTTTAATCGAATACTTGAAAATCTTCCAACTTTCAAGATTCTACACATACCAAGAAAACGTGAGAAATGCTCAGCAAGAAGGTAAAACCGTTTATGCACACGTTGAGTTTCATGTGAGAAAGGTGAAAGTATTTACGCTATAAATCCTACATGTATGATAAAGAATTCAATACACTTGATGTTCTATTGATAAGGTTGAATGCGCCTTGTAAATACAAGGACATACTTTTCAATAAATAACGGAGCTCATGCTATCTTTTAAATATTGTAGCATTGCGTGAGAACTTGCTACTCTCACTACAAAGAAAATAATCAAGAACAAAATAAATATATAAAAAGGTAAATCTTTAGTAATATTAGTGTGCTATAAAATTATATTTTTTACCGAATAACATTTAAACGAGACTAAAACTACATATTCGCATTACAAGGCATCAAACATAAACAAAGAACATAATTACTCGTAAGTTGAGATAGTTTATATAAGTTCAGCAAGAGAGTGCATAATGATCATAAAACAAAGTATATTAATGATAATCAGCAGTTAAACTCTCATAAGATCATAGGAAAGCACCAACTTTGAGTCAACTTATTAATAATATTCTTGCTATAGATACAGAGAAAAATAGGCAAAATACTTCATATAATTAGGATTGCTTTTAATCAGGTTTATTGAGAATTTTTGATTGTGATTGTACCAAAAACATAAAAAGATCAAAACTGATTACTTTTGCATTCTGATTATTTTATGTTAATTATTTTATGTAATTGGTTATTAAAATATTTTAAAATTTGCAAAACTCTCTCATTAATGTTTTATCAATCCGGTACAAGGGTTAGAAATTTTCAAAAAACGAGTACATATATAAATATTAATTTTTATAAAAAAATAATTATTCATAACATCAAGATAGTAAGTTATTTAAACATTCTTCATTGTATCTGTAGTTTAATTTTATTTGTTATTTTTGTAAATTATAAACCTATTTATCTAAATAAAATACTTATCCATCTAATTAGGATATCTCAAGATAAATGCAATTGTACTGTATATAAGTACTATAATAATACACTCATGAAGTTCATCGTCAGTTCACAAACATTTGAATGATTCCAAATCACACAAAATCACTATACTACAATTTACTATTGAATCATATTATATTACGTATATCTGATAAAATAGAATCTTGAAATACTCTATCTACAAATCAGAAACAGATAAAGAAATACCTATCTTTCTCTGCAGAATTCCAGTTTTCCACCGGGATCGATTGTATCATATATAGAACTTAAATATTTGAGAACATTATACAAAACTTCCAAATATAAACTAAGTATTTTTCAAACTACATGTAAAAAAGCAGCATATTCAATTGTCCAATTTTCAATAAACTTATTATAGGTATCTCCAAATATAGCAACTGGTGGTGCATGGCATCGTGGCTTAAGGCAAAATGCAAGAATTTAAAATTTTTAGAAGCTCAGAAAAGAAAAATTAGAATTTTTTTTTGATAATTTTGAAATTTTTTCGACATATTTAAAAATTTTGAAAACATTTTAAAAATTTATATATTAAAAAAATTGAGAAAATACTGATGCTTCTTGAAACCTTGAAATTTTTTTGAAGATTTTCTTTTTTAATTTTAAAAATTTTGAATATTTATTGAGAATGTTTCATACCTATTTATGTCGGTTGATCCAGACCCTTCGAAAATATCTGATTTTTGACTTCAAAATGGCATATTAAAAAAAAATCTGGACTTTTGAAACCGCTAGACCTGCCTTTGCAAAAATGTTATCAATTCATCATTAGTATAGTAGTAGTACAATGCTTTTCGAATCATTCAAATCGGATGCTCCATTATCTCACTTAATTGCCGAAACGGTTAGATCTGTCTTTGCAAAAACTAATCAGCACGTCTCCCACACACACACGCGCACACACACATCCATTTTTTCTAAGGTATGTCGAAATGTTCAGAAACCTCTGAAACATATAAAATATTTTCATTTTCAATTTTTGAACAATTACTATAACTTATCCTATATGAACTTGAAAATACTGTTAAGATTGAAATTCACATAGCTCATTGTCAGTTTATAAATAACATTAAAACCTTCAGTTTGCGTTAAATATTTTTGAATATTATATTGAGTAGATATTAACATTCTATCAAAATAAAGATGATAGTTTCAAACTGCCATAATAAAAGTTCCAGGTACTTTCAGAACAAATCAAAAACCGATAAAGGAATACATATTTTTCTCTACGGGATATGTACTTTTTTGGAATCCCTCGTATCAAATATAGAATTTGAATATCGTATTAGAGACCATAGTAAAATGCTTTAAAATACCTAAATAATTATAGAACTATACTTAATGGAAAAATTCTGGTTTTCTTCCAATATATATACTAGCTGACCCTCTTGATCTATAAATCATTTTCTTTTCTATGTTAACGTTAATGCAATGATCACCATCAATATTACGAAGTAATAAATTAACCATATTACTAACGTCAACAGGCACATTTATAATTTGTCCAAATATTCCAAATTGTCCATTTGCATGCCGCAATTGTCTAACTTGTATGAAACACAACCTAGGTGAAATTAACCTTTCAGATACAGTATCTTATTTAGGTAGATAATTTGGTATAGGTGGAAATACAAACCCGTTAAATTTACACAAAGTGGGAATTTTACCCGAATTTAATGTCTCTCGACAAGTTTGACATCCATCCTGATTATTTTGATTATCTCCGAATTAACATATATCAGCTGATTATAAATCTCAGTTCTATATTTTCTGATTACCTTTAAGTAATAAAATTTAATTTTTGAACCAAAGTTTCATCTCAAGTATTGTCACAGCAAAACTCGGCAATACTTTCAAAACAAATCGGGACCAGATAGGAATAAATATTTTCCTCCTGAGCATTCCGATTTTCTATTTCTTTCCCGGCAATCGCTCGCGGCCATTAACGGTATTCGTCGTAACATTACTCATAACTCGTGCGTATCGATGCCGTATCTCTTCGGGACATTATGCTCGCCGTGCCCAAACTCATTTCGCAAAGTGGGACGTGAGCGAGGTTTTAATAATATATAGATTTTCAAAGATTTTCGTCAGTAGGGAAATAGCCTACCTCGAATTCCTCAATTACCTCGGAACAGACGAAACGAAATTTGTGAAACAATAAAAGAGGTATAGGAACTGATTTATACACAAACGTAAAATATACCCATAAAGTATACCCATGTTCTTACCCTATCTTTCCACCAAAATTTTATATTGAGTATTATCAATCTGGGAGAATAAAAGTTCGAGATACTTGAGCAACAAATCAAGAACAGATAAAGGAATACATATTTCTCTCTACAGACTGCCACTTTTACACCGCAATCGCTCGTATCATATATAATTGTTAAATATTGATATATATATATATATATATATATATATATACTAGATAACCCAGCATACTTTGTTTAGCCAAAAAAATATTTTTATAAAATTTAGTATAAAGTTAACTGATTGTTAATGTGATAATTTACGTAGGGTAAGTTATAGTAATCGCAATGAAAATATTCATATATCTCTACGTTTCAGAGGTTTCTGAACATTTTGGCATACCTTAGGAAAAACGGGTGTATGTGTGTGTATGCGGATACAAATTTTCGACGACGATTTTAGTTGATAAGAAGACGTGCTGATTAGTTTTTGGCATGGACAGGTCTTGCCATTTGGCGGTCAAAAATGATCATTAGACATATGCACATCAAATTATCAGATATTTTATAGAGATTTTGATAATAAGTATAAATGCTGTTTATATTCCTGTAGGTTCCGTGCTAATGTTTATCAGTTAGACGGCGACGCGGCGCTTACGCGTTTTAATATTTCATCTCTATGCAGTTGAAGCAGTTCGATTGCTTTGAAAAAAAAAGATCAGAATTTTCAAAATATTTCAAAATAAAGAAAACATTTTTGTCAAAAATTTATAGTTTCTCAAAAATCTAATTTTTTCAAAGTAAAATCTTTTCAAAAATGTTAATCTTTAAAAAAAATTTTTTTTTTAGTACAGAAAGTTCCAGCAATTTGCCTCAAGGCACGATACCATGCGCCCCGCTAGTTATGTATTTAGAATATAAGTGACAGGAGCATCTAAAATAAATTGTATGTATTGATGATTTACCCATCGCAATGTTTGCAACATATAAATGTTTATAAGACATATTATTAGCCATTGCCAGTCCATTGAAAGTAATTTAATTTATATTGATTTGGCTCATTCGAAGATTCAAAGATTTGATATATTATCACATTTCATTATTTATACTTCAATTATGCTGTAGCATGTCTATCTCATCGAGCAAGATTTTAAAAATTCTGCAAAAAATTTACAGCTTTGCCATAGATTTATATTGTAGGGTAGGGCGGGGCTAGTTGAGCAAATTTTTACTTAAACGGATGTAGCACCTCAATGAAAAGTCTCAATAAATTGCTATATGGCTTAATGAATTTGTTGTTTATATCTTAACAAAAGTGTTAATACTATTTTTTGGTAATAAGTCAAATTTAAAAGCTACAGCTGTTTAAATGCAAATAGTCAAGTATGCTCAAAGTACCCCATAGGTGAGGCAAGTTGAGCACTAAGAAAGTATAATGAAATCACAGGTTCAATGTCGATTAGTGATGAAATAAAATAAGTTTTTAATAACCAGTTCTATATTTATAATCTTTATTGACAGAGAAAACAAAACTTATAGTAATTTGCTTTAAATAATTAACGAAAAGTAGAATTAACAGAACAATATCGTATCTTAGGAATTATTTTACCATTATATTCAGTATTTTTGTTTAAAATCATTATTTCTTTATATTATTACTCATAGACTTAGCTTAAATCTTAAAAATAATAATCAATTTCTGGAAGTTTAGTTTTCGAAGAATAGTTTTCGAGATATTTCGATTGCTCAACTTGCCCCTATGCTCAACTAGCCCCGCTCTACCCTACGTATCTAGATCGCTCTCAAAAACATTAGAAATTATTTGAAAATGAGAACTTAAGAACCCTGATCAGTGACTTGCAAATCAGTGATTATGAAATAATTGATCGAAATTTTAATTGCATGTAATTTTATTGATAATAATTTTTGCGCCGTTTCAAAAATTTTCATTATTTTAGAGCGTATTTTGAACTTGTCCATATTCCAAGCTCAGAAAAATGTTGGTAGAAATTCAGTGAAAAACACATTCAATGACTGAAAACGCAATAAAAATTTAATTATTCGATTACTCTAATGACTTACGAAATAAAAGTTTGTAATAGAAAGGTGAAAATCAAGGGCTGTGTGTGTTTTGGTGTCAGTTGCTTAATAGATGATGTGGTATAAACCAAATGCTCTAAAAAACTTTTTTTATAAATTTAACTTATTTATATAAAAATTGTAAATATTTATTCCTTTTAATTTATTATCTATTAAACGTAAAACACAGTAGTCTATCAAAATTAAATTTTGTTATAAAAACTTAACAATATTTACTAAACTTGTCAGGTTCTTCTATTAGAATTATATATTTTTGCTTTTTAAATAACAATTATTACATTCATATATACATTAATTTGAGGTTTTTGTACCCATTCCAAATTTTAAAGATTCCAAAATGTTATTAATCTATAACTTATAATTTATTTATATTTATATCTTATGGCAATAACTATACTTATGGTATGGTTATTGCCAAATTTGATTATACTAGGTAAAGCATAGCTTCTTGATAAAATTAGCAGATATACATGTTTTTTATGAATTATAGGAAACTTTTTCTAAAAATATTTCATAAGTTTTCAATATTTTAAATTTTTAAATTATTAAATTAATTTATTTTTTATGAGCTAAGTATAGGTTGCGCCGCCATACAAACTCCTATGTATTATTAAATTGCACTAATCTGGGAAGGATATATCAAATATGTTATTATTAGTACATTATCATGAAGTCCAAAAATTGAACCTGCATCTTATATAACTTGGTATCAAGTAGTAGTATCATCAATTTTCTAACGAGAATTGTTTTCAATTGTGAGCTAAAAACATACATAATCCCTATTGAAATAGAAAATAAATAGAAACAGATCAACCACTAAGTTGCATCCACGTTGATAAGAATTCGTAACAAATCGTATGATTCTTAAGTTTCATTGCTCTTTAATCAAATAAAAAAGAAAACAAACAAAAAATATTATATTCTGCTACTCCACGATGCGTTGCCATAAAAGACCAGCCAATTTTACATGAAATACATAGCAAAAAAGTGATTTATGACAATATTTTTATAATATCGACAAAAAACTGAACTGAAACCTCCGCATCTGCTGCAGGCTGAGATCGTACAAAACAGCAAACAATAAAACGCACATCACAATTTGTAAATGCACGAGAACACAATAGCCGGGAGTATTTATTACAGCGAGTTATTGCAAAAAGTGCAAAAACCGCAGAGGCATTAATCATCGCACGCTCTCAGGATGATTAATGCAAAATGACTTTGCCGAGCAATCGATACAGAGCGATTTTGTTCTATTTGCCTCCGTTCACACTTAGTTTTCAGACTAGTTTTCCGAGTTAAAACTTTAATGCAGTTGGAATTGATTTCAATACTATTAAATTGATGTTTTACATTTTGTAAAATAAGATTTGTTTTGTAATATATATATATATATATATATATATATATATATACTAGCTGTCCCAAAAACATATGAATAGTTTACCCACTGCAAAGCACGCTACATACAAATGTTCCTTATAGTCTTTGCAAGAGCCAACCTAATCTGAAATTGATTCTATTTAAAGCGAATTGGCTAATTTAATGTTACCATATCTTGATATATTATTACCGTGCTTTTTATTGATTCAGTAATTTTTGAATTACGTAGCAAAATCCAAATATTCATTATAATTATATTGTTATGTAGCATGTTCAGCGTATCGACCAAGATTGAAAAAAAAATGAAAGGGTGGAAAATTTTACAGCTTTGCCAAATATTTTTATTGTACCTAGTTTTTTATCAAAAAATTTTATATCTTCACATCTTAATATTCAATCTCACTATTTTTTTTACAAAAATTGCTCTTTATACAAATTTATGAACTATATTAACTGTACTGTTTGTGCGCATCGGGAAATTTTGTACAATCGGAAAATCGGAGGGATGTGCGGCTTTTAATGAAAATATATGTAGTTTTTTAAGAAAATATCATGTTTTATCGATTCTGAAGAATGTGTATTAAAATTCAATAAAAAACACTCATTGACTGAAAACGTGGAAAAAAAATACTAAAATGACTATTATGAGATAGAGATTTGTGGAAGAAGGGTGGAAATTTAGTATGTAGTTGTATGCATTTGTTAATTCCGCATTATAAAAATAGAATTAAAAAAAAAAAATCCAAATTTAAAAAAAAGTTAGGGGTGGGCAACCCTTGATAGAAATAAATAGCTTCACAAAATAAAAAAAGTTTTATGTTTCAATTGAAATAAAGAAAATTGGTCTCGAAATTTATAAAAATATTAAAGGTGCACAACCCTTGAAAGGAATATATAGTATAGTAATTTAGAGTAAAGAGTTGTATGTATTTGTTAATTTCAGATAAAAAAATAATATAAATAAAATTTACCCTAAAATTAAAATGAGTATTGGGGTTGAATAATAAAATAAATTGTTTATTAAAGTGCGCTTCATGGTTTTTCTTCAAACTCAAACATCTGAACTAAAATTATATCAAAACTGTTTAATGACTGAACGCGGGATAAAAAATTATTGAAAGACCAAAATGGCTGAAGAAATAGGGCTTGGTGATAAAAAAAATAAAACCACAGTGTTTTATGTATTTTTAATACCACATTATAAAAAATTAAAAACAAAAATTCTATGCTCTTTGAGTAGATTTTTCAAGCTAGGGTTTGATGTACGTTAGTTACTTGATTAATGTTCAAAAAAACAGTAATTTGTTTTTTTATTTTATTCAATCTATTTTGCATTCTATGTGATACTGTACTTGCCAATTAATTTCTTTACCAAGCGGGTTTGTATATTAGTAATGTCTTTCTTGCATAAATACACAACTGCGCCAATCCCCCACTATTTACTTATATTATCTAAAGTTCATGACATGTCTCAAACAGTTGTAATAAACCGAGAAACTTACAGAAATTGAGATACAACACTTGGATTTTTGTGGTTGTCTTGCATGTAGCAGATGGAACAAGTATTTAGTGATATTTGCAATTGGCTGTTACTAGAATATTGGAAGTGAATACTACCAATTGAGTTAGATCTAGTTCACTACTTGTGTAATTCAAACTGAATCTCTTGGTTAGTAAACTATACCAACTAATTTGACTATAAGTTTAGCTTCTGAGTACATACTACCAACTTACGATATTGCCAAGTATGCTGAAGATGAATTTTGGAAATAAATTTTCTTGATTGATTAGATTTTGTTATTGGTTTCTATAGAAATTATCTATAAATTATTATTATAGAGATTTGTAGAAAAAGTGTGAAAATTTAGAGTTGTACCTATGTATTTTCTATTCTGCATTATGAAAATTAGAATAAGAAGAAAATTGATTTTAAAATTTAAAAAAGAGTTAGGAGTAGACAACTCTTGATAAAAATAAATAGTTTATCGAAGTAAAATTATTGAACTATTTATAGAAGTAAAAAAGATGTCTTTTGCAATTTCAAATTAAATAAAATTAAAATGAAGAAAATAAGTCCTAACATTTAAAAAAATATTAAGGGTGGAAGTTAATGTTACGCCAAAAATGAATATTGGAAATTTGTTGAGTATGGCGCAATTCTTTCTGAAAGTCTTGAAGTACCTCAATATCTCATTATTTGTTAATAAGCAAACAAAAAAATTAATGCCCTTCTAGAATAAGTGTATTAAAATGTTGTTGAATTTGTATTATAAGTAAGTTCGCAAATCTTGTCAGAAATAATTCTTTACTCCAATTGATACGTATTGTGAAGCTTTTAAAATCGTAATAAAATAATTACAGTACTATTTCTTGAATTATTCGAATAACATTTTCGTGTTGCAAGATTTTTATAATTTTAGGAATTTATTTATATTCTAACACCAAAATTACTACTACAATATATTTTTGAATCTATCATATAATTTAACCAATCTGTGTAACTGTAATAATTCAACTATAATGAATATTGAAATAAAGACGGTCAAAATATTAATTAGCTTGTAATAAGCATGATTTTTTATATAATTCATCATAAATTTTTCAGTAATATAAATATAACTAAAGTTTGAGATATTAAGTTGTTAAAGTTCTGACTATATGTTGAACTATAACATTAAATTGTTAATTATTCTTGGTTAATAATTTTATTTGTTTTGAATTATTTTCGATCAAATATCCATCGCAAATAATTATTAGCTACAGTTATATTTAAGTTTCCTATATAAGTATCCGCAATATTCCACATAAGTTTCATTGAACCCTCAAACTCCGAAGAGAAGCAATTTTCCTTGAGTTGATTTTAGTTGATTACTACAACGTAATTGAATCAAAATCAAACCGTCAGTCCGTAGTTTAGTCATAGTTAATTAATGTAAAAGTTTATGGCTTCCACATATTGTTTTAATTTGTTAACTAAATTTAAACTCTAAACAAATATGTGAGTTTTAATCAAGTTTAGGCTTTTTGCGCAGATAGAGCGCAAGAGAACAAAACAGTGACGTGATTGCATGGAACGATGACCTGCGCCATAATATTACTTTGAAGAGATAAATTGATAAATTTATTAAATATATTTGATGCAAATGATAAAGTTGTAGTTATTTGTCTATCAAAGATTTTTATTTGCAAAAATATCACGCTCGAAATAATATCTAACGGAACGTTTTCGATTTTTGAGGATTTGCTCAGAATTCAGAAAATCTCAATAAAATTGAACTAAACATAGTTAAAGTTATCGTTATATTTTCCAATACAAGATACATAACTAGTGGTGTATAGCATCGTACCTTAAGGCAAATTGCTGGAACTTCCCGTACCGCAATGAATTATTCGAGAAATTTTAAACGTTTTCAAATATATTATTACAAATACTGTAACTTTCATTATTTTTGCTATCTTGTTATGTCTGAGCAAATCAAATGTAAATCATAAATCATTATTACATTTATCTCCAGAACATTGACAATCTTCATTTCATTTTGAATTCAATTTCAAAAAAAATAGTTGCCTAATTTACACAAAATTGAAAAAGTACTCCCGTAGTCACAGTCTAAATGCATTTGCAAATAATTCTGTGCGACATTTTCACTTATACTGTGCTTAGCTTGGCGGCATTTTCACATTTTTCAATAGTTTTCACAAAATTGGATAAGTGCTCCAGTACATAAACAGTCTAAATGCACTTGAGTAAACATTTGTATCAGAGTGGCGCTTAGACTGTGCTTAGCCTGGGTAATTTTTTGAATTTTTAATCCAAAATTACAAAAATATTTTATGGAAATTAAAAAAAGATGTAATCATTTTTTATCCTCAAAAGCAATTGTTTTGTCAATACAAGCAGAAAGATCAGTCAAATCGGACGCTTAGTTCATTCAAAAACTGCCATTTTCTGCACATTTAGCTCTGTAACTTCGAAATGGCGGGACCTGTCTTTGCCAAAAACTAATCACCTCTTCTCTCAATCATTACAAATTGATAATCCGTTCTCTCAAAAACTCGATTTGTATTTTCTGCACTCTTTGCTCCGTATCTCCGTAACGGCTGGTCCTGCCTTTGCCAAAAACTAATCAGCACAACTCCCTGTTGATAGGCACGAATGTTTTTTAAACCATTCAAATCGGTTGATCCGTGCGCCCGAAAACGTGGACGAAAAAATTTGGACATACAAAACACACACACACATCCATTTTTTCTGAGGTATTCCAAAATGTTCAAAAACCTTCAAAACGTCGAGAAATGCAAAAATTTTCATTTTCGATTTTCGGCCCATTACTATAACTACCTTACGGGAATTTAATAATAAATGCTGCATGATAGTTCCACCAAAAAATACTTCAATTAGTTACAATAGCCTTTTGATTATGTGCACTAATAAAAATCTGTTTATTGAGCGATGTCTTAATTACATTATTTTTGGAGGTGAAAATGATCATTACAAATCATTATTAACGGTTCATACACAGGTAAAATCATTGGTAGGTGGAGAGGTAGAGAGGTAGACAGAAATATAGATAGAAGTGGTAGATAGGTGGAAGAGTAGGAAGGTAGGTGGAAAGACGTGAAGATGGGTAGACGGGTAGGCAGATGCACAGGTAGACGTGAAGATAAGTAGACAGGTAGATAGATGTACAAGTTAAAAGATAACAGGTACTGGTATACAAGTAGGCAGATAGAGAAATAAATATTTATACAGATAGATGTACTGTCTGTAACTCTCAGAATTTCAACAAAGTTACATAGTATTTTTGTCATTATTTCAAAGGCATATTTACAAACTTTGGTATTGATAGGGTTAAAAGTCTACTAATGCATGATTAGTTAACAGTAAAACTTGGTTCAATAAAACTCTCTTTTATGAGCTGAGAAAAGATTTATAATAATAAATTTATGTCAATTTTTATATAATTTATTAATTTTATTATTTTTGTTGGAACATTTTTAACCAAAATGTAATATGCAGCAGCATTAAAGTCTCGCGATTTAGAAAGAAAACACATGGATCATAAATTTCTAATTTCAAATATTTGTATTAAAGCTGATCAAATAGTTAAACTAAAACATAAAACATTGCAGCAATAATATTTGACAATTCTTGCAAATCAGAAACAAGACATATAAATCATAAATACTTGCTACATACAATTTTCTTCCATAACTTCTACTTCTTATAATAATGTAGATCATCCAAAAGCGAGTCCTGCATCTGACCTTTTCCCCACAATAATAAATATGGAACGTCTGAGAAGTGCCCTCGTGTTTTTATATAGAAAAACGATACAGAAACTTGCGGCAAACGCGGAGTAAGAAAAAAACTTTTTTATTCGACCATTTCTTGTTAACTTCCCGTAGGGCAAGTTATAGTAATCGCAAAAAAAATCGAAAATGAAATTTTTTATATATCTTTACGTTTCAAAGGTTTCTGAACATTTTGGCATACCTTAGAAAAAATGGATGTATGTGTGTGTGTGTGTGTGTGTATGTATGTATGTATGTATGTGCGTGTGTGTATGTATGTGCGGATACAAATTTTCGTCGACGATTTCGGGAACACGGATCAACCGATTTGAATAATTCAAAAAACATTCGATTCGTATTGATAAGGAGACGTGCTGATTAGTTTTTGGCAAAGGCAGGTCTAGCCGTTCCGAAGATACGGGGCAAAAAGTGCCGAAAACGGTAACTCAGTTTTTAAGAGAACGGAGCGTCCGATTTGAATAATTCAAAAAACATTTCACTTGTATTGACAAGATGAAGAATCGATAAAATTTTCATGAAGGTAGGTCTAGCGGTTTCGGAGATATGGAGAAAAAAGTAAAAAAATGAGCCATTTGGCGGTCAAAAATGATCATTAGACATACGCACATCAAATTATCAGACATTTTATAGAGATTTTAACAATAAGTATACATTTTGTTAACATTTCTATGGGTTCCGTACCAATGCTTATGCGCTAGACAGCGACGCGGCGCTTACGCGCTTTATATTTTGTCCCAATGCAGTTAAAGCAGTACGATTGCTTTGAAAAAAAGTTCAGATCTTCTACAATATGTCAAAATGAAGAAAAAAAATTTTTTTTCAAAAAAAAAAAAATTAAAAAAAAATGTTTTTTAAAAAAAAAATTTTTTTTTTCAAAAAAAGTTATTTTTTGTCCGATTTATAGTTTCTCAAAAATCTTATTCTTTTAAAGTAATTTTTTTTCAAAAATGTTAATTGTTTTTAAAAAAATTATAATGGTTTTTAAAAAAATTATAATTTTTGGTACGGGAAGTTCCAGCAATTTGCCTTAAGGCACGATGCCTTAATTGCCTTAAGACAGAATTCCACTTACAGCTAGTTGTGTCAAATGTTCGAAGCATCGGTTTATTAACTTCCCGTAGGGTAAGTTATAGTAATCGCAAAAAAATCGAAAATGAAAATTTTTATATATCTTTACGTTTCAGAGGTTTCTGAACATTTTGGCATACCTTAGAAAAAATGGATGTATGTGTGTGTGTGTGTGTGTGTGTGTGTATGTATGTATGTATGTGCGTGTGTGTATGTATGTGCGGATACAAATTTTCGTCGACGATTTCGGGAACACGGATCAACCGATTTGAATAATTCAAAAAACATTCGATTCGTATTGATAAGGAGACGTGCTGATTAGTTTTTGGCAAAGGCAGGTCTAGCCGTTCCAAGGATACGGGGCAAAAAGTGCCGAAAACGGTAACTCAGTTTTTAAGAGAACGGAGCGTCCGATTTGAATAATTCAAAAAACATTTCACTTGTATTGACAAGATGAAGAATTGATCAAGTTTTTATGAAGGAAGGTCTAGCGGTTTCGGAGATCTAATGAAAAAAGTAAAAAAAAATGCTATTTGGTGGTCAAAAATGATCATTAGACATATGCACATCAAATTATCAGATATTTTATAGAGATTTTAACAATAAGTATACATTTTGTTAACATTTCTATGGGTTCCGTACCAATGCTTATGCGTTAGACAGCGACGCGGCGCTTAAAAAAAAGTTATTTTTTGTCCAATTTATAGTTTCTCAAAAATCTTATTCTTTCAAAGTAATTTTTTTTCAAAAATGTTAATTGTTTTTAAAAAAATAATAATTTTTGGTACGGGAAGTTCCAGCAATTTGCCTTAAGGCACGATGCCTTAATTGCCTTAAGACAGAATTCCACTTACAGCTAGTTTCATATGATATCACATAACATCAATATATGTGTCGCAATACTATTCTCAATACTGTGCGACCTTTTGGCCGTAAATTCTCCCGAGTCGACGAGTCTAGCCGTCTAGCTCGTCCTTGTCTAAATGCGACCAAAGTTCGATAGAACAAATCCAACTTAATACAAATACAAATTAGGGATGAAGATATTAACAAATATCGACTAATACGGATATATATATATATATATATATATATATATATATATATATATATACATATATCTCGCTTCTGATACCCACGGAAACTGTCGATAGGCATTACTTTATGGAGGGAGGACCTAGAATGCTATAATTCTCGCTCTGAAATTATACTTCTATTTTAATCAATGCCATTCGTTCTTCTGTTTTCTGAAAACCTTGGATGTATGCATTTGTATATGTCTGTATGTATGTATGTGTGTGGATACAAATTTTCACAAATTTTCAGAACACGAATCAAGCAATTGGAATGATTCAGAGAACATTCAGAAACAGAGAAGAAGTGATTCAGTTTCTGAGAGAACGGAGCGTTCAATTTGAATGATTAAAAAAAGTAGTTATATTGACGGAATCAAGAATAAATTTAATTTATGGAAAGCGAGGTCCACCTTTTCGGAGTTCCAGAAAAAATATTTCGAAAATATGATTTAGCGATCAAAAATAATTATTAGACATGCAAATAAAATTATCATCTATTTTGTTGAGATTTTAATAACAAGTGGATACTTGTTTTTATCTTAATTGGATTGGTACCAAAATTCACAATGTTTAAAGGTCTCTAATATACATTTCAAATAAAAGTCCTCGACATTTCAGTATAGTTTAACCGAATTGAATGGGTTTCAAAATTTCAAAAAAATTAGAAAATTAAAAAAAAAATTCAAAAAAGGCGATTTTTGATCACAAATTTGAAAGTCTTCAAAAGAAATCAAACAAACAATCTAGATTTATAATAAAAAATAAAAGTCCAGTGTTTTTTCAAAAATTCTCATAAATTTATTTTTTCAGTTTTCAAAAAAAATTCAAGCTTTTAAAAGTTTTAGAGAATGGTACGGGAAGTTTCAGCAGTTTCAGCACCTTTAATTAATTTCTAATTATTATCATAATGAACAGAAAACAGATTGAGTTTAATATAATCCATATTAAAGCAATCAAGGTATAATATTGTCTAATAATTAGACTCTAATTTGTAACTACTAATTTCATTTCTATTTGTGAAGCTCTTAATAGGAATTACACCAGATTTTCGATAATTCGCGAAATCTATTTTAAGATTTGGATTATAATCTACAGACATATAATGTATATATACATACATACATACATACAGACACACACACACACACATATATATATATATATATATCGATATTTTGTTAATGTCTTCATACTTAATTTGTATTTGTATTCAGTTGGATCAGTACATTCAAGATTTTGTAGAATTTTCTTTAATTATGAGTTTTTTTTTATTTTTATAAATTCCAAAGTAGTACAAATAGTGGACAAAAACACTTGAAACAAACAACTTTAATGAGAAGGTTTTTATTAAAAATTCTTATATTTGTCAAATTGTGTATAGATACACAATTGCAATAAAATCATTGGGATTAAAAACATTATAAATTGATTGGAGAGCAATTATGACCCTTCTAACCGTGGTTGTAAAAACTATTTTCAAAAAATCTAAGAAAATAGTACTTAATTATTTCAAATTTTTGAAAAAACTAATGATTAGAATATTTCGTCTTGCATTCACGAATATCAATCTATACACTTATGATTCTAGATCTAAACTTTGGCATTGGCATCATGCTTTAAAGCAAATTCCTGGTACTAAGCTAATTTCCATTCTCACTCAAATACATTATTTTTACAAGTATCACTTAAGTCATATTACAAGAACAATAGTTTTTTATTTCCTGTAATTTCAAAGGCAACATTTAAATTCAAAATTATCTCAGTTCCATCACCTAAAGTGCAAGGATGCTCTTTAATCACCCTTGAAAGTGGTACATTATGCAGCGTCGTCGTACAATGCTAGACGAATTTCTAGCGAATGCGAGCCGGCAATTAC
This sequence comes from Ctenocephalides felis, assembly GCF_003426905.1. Classification (NCBI taxonomy): domain Eukaryota; kingdom Metazoa; phylum Arthropoda; class Insecta; order Siphonaptera; family Pulicidae; genus Ctenocephalides; species Ctenocephalides felis. Next base: position 26,416,689 of record NW_020537324.1, read on the forward strand.
CTACATTGTTTAAGACGAGAAAGTTAATTGCCGTAATATGGTAATGAGATTAGGGCATTACAGAATCTCTTCTTGGGTTACCCGTTTAAGCACGAGCAATGTTAACATAACAATGGTAACGTCCATGGTGAAGCTGCTACGACCGACAATGAAATATCGATGTCGGAATAATTGAAATAAACATAATATTTACAAGCTGCTGGAATAGTTATTTACAACGTTCTTCATAATTTTAACAATTTTTTCCCTCGTAGATTTGTTTTACATTGTGCTGTCATCAATTATTTTGAGCAGCGTATAGATAGATATTAGTCAATGCAAATCGAAATATTCTAATCACCCTTTTTTTTAAATAAGACATTAAAGTCTTGATTAACAAAAATAAATTATTTTTTGAAATAATTAAATAAATTTGAAGTTTGAAATAATTAAATACTATGTTCTTAGATTTTTTGAAAATGATTTTCACAAATAATAACCATCACTTTTAAATTGATCTATTCTTAATACGATTTTTCTACCTTGTTGTATCATCAACTATTTGGAGCACTAAATGGATAGATATTTTCTTCAAATTAATTTGAAATGATTAATTACTGTGCCCTAAATTTTTTTGAAAATAATTTTTACAACCAGTGTTAGCAGAACATCACTTTCAAATTGATCTATTCCTAATACGATTTATTTTACTTGTGCGGCGATCAATTATTTCGAAAAATGTATGGATCAATATTAGTCAATGCAATTCGAAATATTCTAATAATACAGTTTTTATTTAAATAATTTAAAAATGATTTTCACGACCACTGCTAGCAGAAATAATTATCGCTCTCAAATTTAGATTAGAACTTTATATCTTAACTCTATATATAACCTTGATATAGTATTTTGTCAAATAGATATAAGCAGTGTTATAATAAGTATTTATTTAATTTATTTTTTGGGAAATTGTTCTTGTGATTTACATGTTTAATGATTGTTTTGAACGTGATTTATATTTTTAATTAATAAATGTCAGTAAATACTTTGATTATAGTTAATTAGTCATAAATGGATTGCCCAACTACTGGGTTACCATCCATTCAAAAACTTACTAAAATCATTGTAATGTTATTTATTCATTTATTATTTTTTATTTTTTATTTACACCATTGACACAGACTCAATGTTCAGTTGGTCCTTATGCTCCAACCACGTGTAAGCTTTTATAGACGTTATATATAAATATAACTATTGAATCTAACTTAACATTAATAATACAAGTTATAAAACAATTAAAAATTAACAATGCAAGAAAATAGTTCTATTATGAATTTTCAAACATTGTCGTTTATCTCCGGATAGCAACTTCGTGTGATTTTGAGTAGGTGATGGCTGATTTCATAACTTTTTTCTTCTGCTTTCTAATGATGTTGTTAAAAAATGCTTAACGTTACTCGCTTTTAAGCTCCGCACTACCCTACTGCTTTAAATTATTAAATCTCACCAACGCCAAAGCTCCATTAAGCTCCGCACTACCCTACACCTTTAAATTATTAAATCACGCCAACATTTTCAATATAATCACTTTTTTAAATTTCTGAATAATGCATAAAACCCTTCTGATATTGAATTCATAAAAATATAATATATTTAAACGAGCGACCCCGAATCAATGAACGGCTGAACGACAGACGGAATGGAATTGTGTGACGTCGTAGAAAATTTGCGAATTATCCGCTTTATATTCAGTTATGCATGCAACAGCTGCTCTGGCCGACCTTTGCATAAAAGCTTCATTGTTAGAACGACTCCACTTGCATAATATAAAAGATCGCGTTTTCACAACGCCCATAAAATGTTTTATTGATTTCACAACAAAAAGGCTTGGAAAACATACGGAACGCGAGCTAAGTTCATGGTTATCATGTGGGAAAATGATGACATAAAACAGCAAACGATGAAAAGGATAACATCGGATGACCTAAATCATGATGTAATGATATTCAGATGATGTTTTGACCTTATGAGATACTTCCTGATTTATAAAACATGCTACTCGTATGATAACTGATTATATATCATACATAGATACTGAAGTAAATGCCTATTTATGCCTGTAATTGACAATCATACTGGTCATGGATAAGTAACAGCGTTTTATGCTTTAAGACGAGACTTTATGACGAGTATATCGTCATGAAATAAAATAGAAAACATGACCATATTATTTATTAATTTCCCGCCGGGTTATAGTAATCACAAAAAATTGAGAATCGAGAACTTAATTTATATTTTTATTTATTATTTTTTATTGTTTACACCTTTGATAGGCTAAAGGTTCAGTTAGTTCTTATTCTCCGATCACGCGTAAGTTTTTATAGAGGTTATATGTAAATATAACTGTTGAATCTAACTTAAAATTAATATTACATTAATATTGAAATTAAATGAACATCTTTACGTTTCAAAGGTTTCTGAACTTTTTGGCATACTTTAAAAAGGGATGTATGTGTGCCTGTGTATGTATGTTTGGATACAATTCTCGTCCCCGATTTCATGCGCACTGATCAACCAATTTGTATGATTCAAAAAACATTCGATTCCTGTTGATGAGTAGACGAGCTGAAGTGATAAGTGCGACAATTCAGTTTATGAGGTAATAGAGCGCAAGATTTGTTTTTTTTTTGTTATAATTTATTTTTGTTAATTAAGACTTTAATGTCTTATTTACAAAATTGATAGGTATAAAAAAGAAATGATACGAAAAATACGATAAATTGAATATAAAACAAAAATTTAAAATAAAATGAAAAAATAACAGCAACACAAAAATAATATCAATATTTGATATAATAATGATTCAAAAAACATTTTACTTGTATTAAAATAAAAATGAAATGAAGAAATGATTGAATTTTTGAAAAGGTAGGTGCAGTGGTTTTAGGCAAATAGAAAAAAAAAACGATATTTGGCAGTCAAAAGTGATCCTTAGTCATATGCACATGAAATTATCCGATTTTTTATAGAGAATTTTCGTAAGTTCTAATTTTGCCACAATTTTTTGGGTTTCGTGTCAAGATTTTTAATATTTGAAGTTCACTTATTCGGTTAAAACAAATTTCAAAATTTTTACTTGTTTTTCAAAATTTTAAAAAAATTACAAAGTTTTATAGTTCAAAAATAAATTCTAAATTCACAATTTATTTTAAAAATGAATATATTTTACAAGCGTTATTCTAAGAAAAATATCTTCAGATGGGATTCATTCGGCATCTTTTGTTACTGTAAACATTCTTAAGTGTTTTTTGCGATAAAATCACGGAATAATATATAAACTATGGAATATATAGAAATTATGATTATTTTGAAAACATTTAAAGGAGAAAGAAGACTTTATGTTAATTCGTTAGTCAATTAAACTTGAGGAAAAGTTGGTTCTATCAAAAGAAAACTAAATAAATAATACTGTATTAATTGTTCTTTGTTATAAAACTCGTTAAATGTAATATTATAAAATACTATTTAAATATCAGCAGCATAATACAATAGTAACATTGGTAACAGTCAGTCGAAATTAGATTTTGAAATTAACAAAACTTTACTGAAGTATTTTTTTAGAGAATTCAGAAGTTTTAGCCAATTATAAAATAATTCATTAATGCAGACTGATTATTTTCTTGTATCTATAATTCACTACTAATTTTCATATGATATCAATACTAGTAGCTTCAACTAGTATATCTTTAATAGTAACTTTTTTATTAGTAGTTTACATTATAAATTCAGTTTAAATCTCTAGCAAAATTACATATGTTACATAACAAGATTTGCATTTCCTGTAAAATAACGTTTAATTACAATGTAGTTATGAAAAATCCAGAAAAGCTTGTTTAATTTGGAACAAAAGCCAAATGCAATTACTCAAATTAATTAAAAAATATGTATTTTAAAACCACGTAGATTCATGAACCCCTACAAGGATTTAAATTATCATGTTTGTAATTAAACAAAGTGAGAATATGTTTTTTCGGATTCTCTTTTTGTAAAAATAAAAACTGAAAAAAGTTGCAATTAAAAAGTCACGGTAAATAAACACATGCATTGCAGAATAAGCGAACGAATGCCTGGAGTGCAGAAATTCTCTCATTACCATCATGAAAAAGGGTACATCTCCGCGGAAAATATATGCTGTTACTGCAAAAATACAAAAATATATACCTTCATGCATTTATACAGCTATATGGTGGAGCGGAACATAAAAGTCCAACTTTACTTTTTTTAATTTCCCGTAGAGTAGGTTATAGTGATCGTTCAAAAATCGAAAATAGAAATTTTTGCAAATCTTCACTTTCTAAAAGTTTCTGAATATCTTGGCATACCTTAGAAAAAATGGATGTATGTGTATATGTATAATGTATGTATGGATACAATTTTTAGTCGACGTTTTCGGGAGCGCCGCTCAACCGATTAGAATGATTCAAAAAGCATTCGATTCCTACATATGGGAGACGTGCTGATCAGTTTTTGGCAAAGACAGATCCAGCCATTTTGGAGATACAGAGCAAAAAATGCAGCAAATGCGAATTTAGTTTTTGATAGAACAGACATTCCGATTTGAATGATTCAGAAAACATTTAATTCGCAATGATGGGAAGATCTGATGACAAGTATTTGGCAAAGATAGGCTCAGCCCTTGAAAAGAACAAAGCTACAAGTGTAAAAAATGGCAATGTATTGACTGCCATTGCAAATTGCTTGTAAAGAACAAGTCATTTTCTAGGGAAGACAAAATAATTAATTTTTGTATTGATTTTTGATTTTTTTATGTTTTTTTAATATTGAAATTGATTCGGATAATAATTTTAGCTATAACAATGAAGCTCACTTACATACGTGAAGTAAATCTGTATAATTCTCAGAAATATGAAATAAGGTATATAAAATATGAATAATAAAAGTTAAAGTATTCATAATAATCTGTTTGCAAACATTTAAAATTTCTGAATTACGGTACGGGAAGTTCCAGAAGTTTGCCTTAAGCCCACTAGTTTACTATTTTATTATTGTTCAGACTTCGCCAGTGTGAAGGTTTAGGTAGTTCTTCTTACCCCAAACGCATGTACGATATAACATGTATCTTATAAAACCATTAGATAGCGTTGACTTACTAATTATATTCTGATATCGTTGAATAAACAATCGTGCTCAAATATGAAGAAACTAACAACGAGAAAAAATACTTTTGTTAAAACTTTGACAATTGTGACTTATCTCCTGATTGCTGAGTCGCCCAATTTAAGGGGATAATTGATTGCACATCATTTTACCCCTACTTTAAAATAATATAGTTAAAAAAATCCACATTTTACCCTGCTGTACCTTACATATAAATAAAATTAGAATGTCTATTTGTAATATTCAAATAAAACAGAGTATGAAATGTTATTTATTCCAAACTCTATATTATTATAAAATTTCTGTCTATAAAATTGTTATTATAACAAACGATATTGATCATTGCTAAATTTACATGGCCTAGTTATGATCATAGATTTTTCGAGTAATTTACAAAATTATACAATTTTCAGATATTATCTGAACAGATAACTTGGTAATAGTGATAATTTTTTCAAAATATGTGACAAAACCACAAATAGAATTTTGTGGAAACATATTTTCATGGCCACTTTTTATAATTTAATGACTGTCTTGTAAATATAATATTTTAACATTTATATCATTGTCAGTATTAGTGAGACGGAATAAATTAATTCATTTCAAAATTCTAATAATATATTAGTCTCATTATAAACTGATGCAAATATTCCTCATTAAAAAGCTTTTTAGTGAAACATTAGTAAGTATTTTTAATATTGTAAAAAAATAGTATAAAAATATGGTATAAAAAAATAATCAATTATATTAAATAAATTTTATAAATATTTTATAAAAAATTAAATAATTTTTTATTCAGCATAGCTTTTGTTCTAAAAGAATTCAAAGTCAATATTTGTGTACGTGACGAAATAAAAATATTTCAAATCGAACACTATCGGTAAACAAACTCTAATGTAAACAAAGTGAATTCTATCCATAAATATTGTTTTTATAAATCCATATAATAAATTCATACGATTTTTGTCGACTACGAACATAATATCAATTTCGGTAAGTATCTTTCTGAGAACCTTATATTAAAAACATGCTATCTATAATCCAATTTATTTGAATTTTTTCCTACTTTGTTATATGAGATTTTCTGTGTGCCAAGTCTCAAGTTCCGATCTAGGTCAAAGGATAAATCTAGGAACACTATAAAGCATTTGACGAGTTTTCCTACATGTTCTAACATGATAAAAAGTTAATTCAGAATTTTTGTAAAATCGAACTGTGGAGAAAAGAATTCTAGTAAATTTTAAAATTCATTGGGCAATTGAGAACATTTCATCTTATTTTATCAAAAAAGATTTCAACTATTATTACTTATATTATTTTATTAAAAAAGAAGTCTACTATCATTAATTTTTTCCAACTTTTTTATCCACACCCCCAAGAACGATAGTGACAGACATAAAAATAACTTAAAAACAATAGGTATAAGCACCAAAATGGTTCATAACAACTTTTATTGCCGTTAATAATATTATTATGTAACAAAATACAACATGAATATTTGAATAAAGCGTATGAATAAAATATAATAATACGAATATAATAATATTATAATCGAATGTTTTTTGAATCACTCAAATCAGTTAATCCGTCTTCTCGAAATCGTCGCCGAAAAATTATATCCGCACAAGCATACACACATACACACATACCTATATACAAACACATATTAATGTTTTTTGAAGTATACCAAAATGTTCAGAAACCTCTGAAACGTATAGATATGCATAAATTTTCAATATCGATTTTTTGCGATTACTATAACTTACCCTATGAGAAGTTAATAATTAGTATGTAAAAACTATTTGTATTATATATTTTTGTTTTGGACTACATAATGATATCTGCATATATAATTTGACATTTCTCTCCCAGTTGAAAATATAAAATTTTGTTGAAAATATCCTTATTTTTTCTTTCATTTCCCTTTATTTCCGAAGTTTGCCTGTCAAGGATAAGCGGGTCGTGAGATTGGCTTCGTGTTGATTGAAAGAAATTGTTTACAGGTAAGGAAACCCCATTTCTTTTTACGTCAGAAAGTATTAGAATCTGTTATTAAAATATAATATTTATTCTAAGATAATGTCTGAGTCATGAAATCTTGTATGAAGGATAATATCAAGAGATTTAGAGGAACAGAACAGGTAACGAGATTTTCAGCATGAAAAATATTTTAAGTAGATCCATAAATATAATGAAAAAATAGAAATATCAATATAATTCTGTTAAAAATTTCTAACACATTCTTAAGTGTGATAATGTCAAATTAGTATTAACAACTTGATAATAAATAGATTTATTATTTTGTTGATAACAAAAATATAGATAATATTCATATTCAGTTTGATCTATAAGGTGGAGCGAGGCTTAAAAGACAAAATCCACTACTGATATCTCAAAATCAAGAAAAGTTAAGAATTTTGCAACAACAATATTTGAAAGTAGAGGGAAAAATGTGTGTAACCAGTTCTTATTAAAAATCCACAACAAAAGTATTTTCTTTCAAAAATTATATTTTAATTATAAATTGTAGTATTATATTTCGCAATCGTTGATCGATGTAGTTATCATTCCCTAAAATCCTCTTAAAATAAATTAGGACATTGAATCTGTTAGCCCACTGGCTGTTCCATTTTACTCCGTCTCTGGGGAAAAAGGACTAGGTGACAAATTTTCGAAAGACAGCAAAAATTTACAAATTTTTACAAACATCAATTAGCTGAGTTTTACTAAACATAGTCATATAGTTGTTTGTTCGATATGTGATATTTGTTCTGTTATATTTGATTTAGTGTTAGTTGATTTATGATAAGAATGTATGTATGACAGGAAACACTATACATATTTTATTTGTATTAATCTTAGTTTACGTTGGATTATGAAAAGATCCACGAAAAATCTTAATCAATTAAAACTAAGCAAAATATAAATTATCAAAGAAATTTTTATCGTTTTTTCGTCGTTACTTCTTACCCCTAGCCCCAAACACGGGGTAAATTGTAACACCACACATTTACTAGAAAATGATTAATTGTGAAATGATGAGTTTTAGTTATGGAATTCTTTAGTTAAAGTTTAGCAACGCGATTGCTTTGAATTTTTTTTTCAAAATTCCAAAATATATCAATATATCATCAATATAAGATCAATATAAAAAAATCTTTCAAGAAGCTACTTTTTCCAAAATAGTCAATTTTTTTAAAAAAAATTCATATTTCTTGAAAATCAAAATCTTCATCTTTTTACAAAAAATAATTTTTACTACGAGAATTTAATGGCAATTTGCCTTAAGGCACGATGCCATACACCAATAGTTTTAACTTGATTCGCTTGAGGAATAGCCATAACACCAATTGATCTTTATTTCGTAAAAAATATAATCAGTAGATATATTAATTAAAAAAAAATACTATTAGCTCGTGACTCCTTTATGCTTCTAATTTCTCATGTGGAAAATTTAAACAATTGACTACAACATTGCTCATTTTTCTGTATACTAAACTCTTCTAAAATATATACCTTGAATAAACCATAATAAACTTACAGCATCTTGCAACACATGATGCACTACTTTAACAATTGCAGAATCTTAAGCTTTGAAAATACCATATGTTCACAAAGACATTAAACGTATTTTCGCGCACCAGAGAATAATTGTAAATCTTGCTTATTTATCCTTGAAATCCAGACAGAGTAAATTCTAAAAGTCGCCCCCAGAGTATTTTATTACTATTAGACAAAGATACGAGGCAAGTAGAATGTGGATTGTCTAAGGACAAAAGTTTTGCGAAAGGTATGCAGATGGCAATACATTTTGTAGTCTAGCTCTCAGAATAGCAGATTTGATACACAAACTTTGTTACCTCTGCGGTGTGGGCTAAAGATTTAATTCGGACTTTGATTTACGGAGCAATTACTGACAGAATTTAGATTAAACTTTATAATGCTTTGAGAGAGAACGATAATTATATTCGCAAGGATGTAGTGGATCAAGCCACATATGCTTAATCGACAGGAATAGTAAGTATCATAATATACAATGGTTGGTGTTTATTTACAATGTCAGCTAAATCGTGTTAGTTTAGTGGAAATTACAGCGGACTGAAACAATACAACTATAAATAGCAATCGAAAGCAAATGTTAACTGTTCGGCAACTTTGCAGAATTATTCAATAGATAATTTAATGGACATCACTGAATATTAATATTAATTAAGTCCTATGGCAACAAAATCAATTTATTATTAACAAATACATACCTAAATATGTAAATGCAAGTGTAATATTTTTTTCACTCACTAATTGAATGCTGAGACAGTAGCTGAAACGTATGAAATTCGTAATAAATTTTTAAAAGAATTCATAGTTTCTATTGACGCTGCTATGATTAATAGACTCTGTTAATTCATATTGTATATATATTAGGGTGGTCCTTAATATGGACATTTTTGAATTTTCTTGCTCCCAAGGACTCAAATGGTACCAAATTGATAAAAAACAATTCTCTGAAAGGTTTAGCTCTTAATATTAACTTTTAGATAGTGCGCAGTTCAATCAAACTTCGGGCAAAATTTTTTTAGGTATAACTTAGCGACAAATGAATTAAAAGTGAAAATTTGTATCATTTTTATTGAAAATTCGACGATTTGCAAAGTTTTTGAAAATTTTTTCGTGCTATTTCCATACAAATATTACAATATTACGAGCTAAAACTTTCAGAAAATTGTCTTTTATCAATTTGGAACCATTTGATCCCTTGGGAGCAAGAAAATTCGAGAATGTCCATATTAAGGACCACCCGAATATACATATATGGGAAAATTAGGGTGAGTCGGTTCTTAAAAATACTTAAGTTTCAAAACTAGTTTTTTCAGGAGATTGTTATGGAGTTTTAGAAAAGGGTTTAGTAAATACAGGTTCTCAATGTACAAGTAAAAATTTGAAAGCTGAAAATGAGAA